>NC_092865.1:59589177-59598803 GCF_032062135.1 Pyxicephalus adspersus | reverse complement strand
CTTGTATATTGCAGCATAACTGATTGGCTCCTTGTATATTGCAGCATAACTGATTGGCTACTTGTATATTGCACTATGACTGCTGCTTTCCACAGTCTTAGCCTTTCTGTACAGGGGTGACATGAGGCAGATCCCAGGTATTACATAGTTAGTAAGTCAGAAAGATGAATATAATGAATGCTGCATGGCAAATATTTGTCTCAGCAACTTTTATTGGTATTAATTACTTCTTATTTTCCTATATATAGTTAGTGGTATGAACCCTGAATCCTCCAGGGTAGGTCTTCTTCTCGAAGGCCCTCCTGAGAGGTTTAATCTACATACGCATGTCAGATAATAGCATGGCTGAAATCTGACATGTATAGAACAGTCCCCCAATGTTTTTTTTAATCAATCTGCCATAGGGTATTGATGAATGACCAGTTGAAGTGATCACTGCTATGAAGCGGAGTGCAGCAAGATGCAGCTCACGCGTCCTCCCCTCTCTATTGAACAGAATGTCGCTTTGTGTACAGCCCTTGTTCATTCACAAAAGATCATTTCCAGTGATAATTCTCTGATGTCCATACATGAGCCCGTTTATACTGCTCATGGATCTAAACGATGATACATTAGTCTTCTTTAGTATCATCTATATAGCCATGATCCTTCTGGTCTTGTGCTGTCTGTCTCTTCTGACTGTTCCCTATGGACTACTTAGCTCCTTGGTCCTGGCTGATAAAGAAAAGAAGAGAGGGTCTTGTAGTTTTATCCAAGTCTTTCAATGCTGCTTCTGAAAGCAGTAAAGTTTGTTGTTGCCCCAGAAGAATAGTTAGTGGCAACATTTTTTTCTCTGTTGACCCAAGGGCAAAAAAGTGGTGATCCACAGGACTCCGTCCACTATCCTAAAATGAGAAAAAAATTCTAGTTTTTGTAATTTTGTGTTATCTTAGGAAAGATTTCTTGGTTAACTTTTGCCAGTTTACTATGCCCACTCCCATTATCAAAGCTGCGTGGCTTCACGGCGCCATTACTGTCCCTGCAGTTAAACTACTCGTCACTCACACTTGCCCAGTGACCTCAATCATATTTCAAAAAGAATGTGTTCCCCATTAAAGTCAATGGCAGTATCCCTCCCCATTAAAGTCAAATGACTTTTTTCCCCCAGCCAGAGTCTGTACAGTTTTGCTTCTCATTAAACATAGTGGCAGTATTCCTCTTCATTAAATGCAATAGGATTTAACTCTGTGTTAAAATCATTAAAATCTACATTACTGACTGCTGCAAGCCAGCATAACGAATGATCTCTGCAGTGTCCCTGTGCTGAATAATTATAATAGATTGCATCTGTGTTCATGAAAAGGTTAAAGTAGTGCTAAAAAAAAAGTCACATCCTAAAGAAGGGACCTTACGGCCTGCCACTGTAGTCCAGGCTTTTGATTAGTACTGGGTACAAATTCAACTTTTTAATTTAGGTTGTCTGTTTTGATTTATCTACGTATACATTTATGTTTCCTCAACTATCTTACTCTGTAATAATCGTAAGGGACTGAAAATAAAACTTAAAGTTGAACTAAACTTCATTTTTAAAAATTTGTGACCAGGCAGGTCCTATATTGCAGAATGGACAGGCGTTAAACTTACCTGCCTGATTGCAATTTTTTTTAATAACACTTACCTGTTCTCACTTTGTTGCAGGTGCCGCTGTCATCACCTGTTCTTCAAGGTTTTATATCTTTGGCCATCCTGATTGGCCAGCCCAGAATGATCAGGAGCAGAATTCTGAGCCGCACATACGAACAGACAGGTAAGTTTATTTTATTAGAGAAGGGAAATTGCTTGTTCCTTCTACAATTAACCTACCTGTTTCCATTTTTTCTACACGTTTAGTTCCACTTCAATGAACACTTATAAGCAATAAAAATATCTGACCATATCTGTTATTTTTTATTTCTTAAGCTCAGTGCCAGAGCCCAGCAAATCATTGTGATTTATTATATAAATGGTGGCCATCTATAATGTTTGTTGGCTTTGAATGACCTTCTACACAACAGCTAAATGTCTGGATGAAATACATAAGGAATTTGTCCAGTAGCATTTCTAAGAAAGTGCTTTGTGCGACCTCAAAATCAAATCAAAATCAATTTATTGTCGAATTTATGAATTGATTGAATGGGCTGTCAATCTAATGGGAAAACCAACTCATGTATGTCTAAAGCTACATGCACACACTATGGTCACCTGAGATGATCACAATCTAGCATGCGTACAGCAGTCCCCTAACATCATCAATACATCCTAGCGTATCAATGACCAACCAAGTGGGGATGACCACTATATTATTCTTTATAGGAGAACACAGCAAGGTGCCACTGGCTCATCTTATCCCCTCCTCTCTTTATACACAGGACAGTGCAAGGTGTACCACATTCATTCATTCTAGTGTAGCTGGAAAGGCTAAGGAAAGATCATTTCCAGTGACATTATTTTAATATGTGTACAGGTCTTTACATATCCCAATCAGAAAGCATGGCTTTTTGTATGACTTCACTTTTTCTAATTACAGTTCATATAAAACAATATTTTTCAACCTTTTTAACATGGTGGAACCCTGAAATAACTTTCTACTATAGTGACTATATCCACTACTCACAGTACATTAGCATGATGATCAGTGGGAAGAATACCACCTTTAAATATAGCCAAAACATCATCGGTGTCAACTAAACTGAGCTGAATGGCACAAAATTGTTTATTGCTCATAAAACCTCTAGTAACTTCTGGAGAAACCCTGGTTGAGAACTACTGATCAGTGTCCTCCCCAGCCTCTTTTAGTCAGGACCACCACCTGGCACTTTTCGGTTCCCGGCTGTTTTTGGGCGGTTACTAAAAAGTTGGGTCACAATACAGGAGAACTGGACAGTTGGGGCACAATACAAAGATGATGCTGTAACAAAGTATAGGGGGTGGTAGAAGGCTGACAGAATTATAGGGGTTACAGGATTCCAGTGGCATAAACAACTGGTAACACTAAATTTTCCAACCACTTTTGAAGCACCCCCCCAGCTTCTTCCTCACCCACCTTAAAAAATGTTTGGGGAGAACACTACTGATACAAATAATATCTAAATACAAGACTGTGCTACCTAACTCTTGGTGTGTTTTGTGTATTTCTTCCAGATCTTTTCAAATTTTTAACCCCATTAATTAACCCCATTCACAGAAACTCACGGATTGCACGGTGACTGTTCTTGTATCTGCCCCTCCTGTAGTTTTCTTCAAGCACACTATAGTTAATGGATTGTTGTGTCCCTCTCTCCTCTGCTTCGCAGAATGTGTGCAGTACAGCGATAGTAACACTATTTTTTGGTAGTTTGGGTTTGTAATGGCAATTAGTGCACAAAAAATCGATTAGACTTTCCCTGCAGCACTTCTGATTGGCTCCTGGTGCTGCCTTTCCCTCTCTAAGTCTAAGTGGTATTGCATTTTGGATTACAACAGACTGATTCCAAGGCAGATTTAGGTACACTAGTTGCATTTTTAAAAAATGTTATTATTTATGAATAAATATAGTGCTGTTTTTTTTTTAAATATCTATTTGGCTTCAATATAGTTTTCATTTCACTTTCAAGAGGCAGCAGTAGCAATCAGTAATAGGTAACTGCCATCTAGGAAATATTGAATGTGTGCTAAAAAATCAGGCGCAAGTATGCAGCAACAAACATTTCCTTCAAGAGGGATCAGCGATGACATGAACACAACAGTTTTCTTTTAAAGGGAATAATCGCTGTTTGCCAAGGAAACTGTTTAAAAACATAACTCAGGTCAGAAGGAAATAATTGTGACAGCTCCGTGTAGCTTCGGGGTCTGTTTGAAGAAAAGGCACTCATTAGATCTTCCTTCATAATAACAAAAGACTGGACAGCGTAACTATATTTATTTTTTTACCTAGATTTATATAACACTCACATAATACAGTACAGAGTAGAAAGAGACAATCTGTATCTTTGTGCAAGACAAATACAATCCAATGGTCCATACGTTGTCATCCATGCATGCTCATGTGTACACATAAATACATAAAACCCAAATAAGTAAAGCCAAAACCATATGGAACCAATTAAGACGATTTTATACTTGCAGTAAACTGAAGCAATTCACCACTCAATGGTGCTCCCAAAGCGTGGTGCTCAATGGTGCTCCCAAACCATAGCTCCTAAAAGTAGTGGTTGGTAGCCATTTTGTGCATACATTTGCATGTGGTTCCATTTGCTTTATAGTTGTAATGTAACTGCAGCATGGTTTCTGGAAGCAACCTGTTGCTTTTGGAAGAAAGACCAGACTAACACCACAAATTGCAAGCATTTGCAAAGGTGTGGACTTGTGGTGTGGTTTTCTGTTCCTGGGTGTACAGCAACAGTTTGTTTTGTGCCTTGGAGCAGCTAACTACACAATTTTACATGGCAAGTCTGAAAGGTTGTGTTCAGATGAGCAGTTTTCACAGTGATACCAATGTGGGGTTCATTGTTATCAGTCCTGAAGCACTCCAAGGCCCTGGCTATCACTCTAATGCAGTGTTTCTCAACCCTTCTGACATGGGGGAACCCTTGAAATACCTTTCTTCTCCTCAAGGGACCCTTTCAATAATTGCTATATCCACAGCTCACAGTATATTAGTATGGTAGTTGGTGGGAAGAATTTCACTCTTACAGATAGCCAAAAAGATCATTGGTGTCACCTAAACTGACCTGAGCAGCACAGATTGCTAATTGTTCGAGGAACCCCGAGCAACCTCTGGAGGAACCATTGTTGAGAAACACTGATCTAATGAATGGAAGTGGTTGCCTGCTTCTTTTGGGAAGTATTTGTAAGCAGTGTGTTTGTGGTTCAGATGCTTCATTCACTTTTCGGGGTGTTCTGCCACTTGAATAGCTTCCATAGTCTTCTAACCTCTTCAGCAAATGCCTGTCAATTCACTATTGAATGTTCCCAGGTGCCTAGCCGGTTGAAAATAGGTTACCTGAAGGGTTAAACCAAATGGTTGACATATACACTTTAAATCAATGGAGAATGGTGAGGTCCCATAGACTAAAGATCATTGTCCTGATTTTGTAAGCAATTAGATATTCTGTTTCCAAATCTCTACGGCACAGCACGGTGCGCATGGTGTACACAATAATAACTCCTTAGGTGCACAAGCATTTTGACTAATACTTCCAATGGCGTCAACCAGTCTGTGTTTCATGAGAAGTTCCATTAGTTGCATCACTAGCGTACATCCAGGCACATGTGACCTACCACAATCTCGCAGGTCATGTGGGCAAGGAAGGGGTTAAGAGCTGGAATGTGCTGCTACAACACATGTGGTTGGAATACTTGGCAGGTAGGTATGGAACTGTAACAATGCATACTTTGTTTAAAGATACATAGCAAATATATGATTATGTCACAATAGAAGCGGATAAGATTTAGATAAAGCTTTGAAATCGTACACGGCTGAAAGTAAATGATCTCGGCTCGGTTACATACTTCATCAAAAAGTCTTCCCCCCAGCCATTCGGAAGCACAAAAAAAAAGAAAAGGCAAAACGCAATGTTTATAACTAACGGAAGATAAAATCTATCAGACTAAAGTAAAGGGGAAAACTCATTACAGATAAGGCAGCCCGCCACTTCCAGCACAACGCATTTCCCAGATTACCTTATTATTTAAACACGGTTCTCTAACAAAGATATTAGAAATGAGACGTTTCTCTAGTCTATTAGCTGGGTATAATGGAGCCTGCTTTGGCTGCTGTGTGAGGGGTGTAGGGGCCAGTCACTAATCAAAAAAGACTCCCATCTATAAGTATCATACAGATCACTGCATCCAGGAACTGTTCTGTACTCATTAAATTAACATTTTAAAACCAGCAATAGAGAGAAATAGTGTTTATGCAGGATATGGATGGATGGATAGATAGATAGATAGATAGATAGATAGATAGATAGATAGAGATTAGGCTAGCCTTAAAGCAGGGCTTAAACCCATGTGCCTCACCTATCCGCATTCTATCCCGGGGCACCGCCATCTTCCTTTTCTTCCTGCTCGCAGAGATGATCTTCGACAACCTGATTGGCCATGTCAGGTTTAACTTGGGCAAAAATCTAACATGTGTATATCATCCCCCGATGTAGTTTTTTTGGTGTGACAGATCGCTAAATGACTGAGTGGGGAGTCTCCCCCTCGTCATCCCCTATGGGCGAGAAAACAGCGGGCTACCTCTCCATTTTTAGTGTTAAAATCAATATCTGGATCAGATAAAATAGCAATATTGATTGTAATTCAGATTAATTATTAAACAGGTAAATAGTAAATCGAATACATGTAGTCAAACACAAAGGTCAATTTAAATAGAGAAATAGGGCAATCTGAGATCGATAGATATATTATTGATAATTATTATCATTAATATTAAATAGTATTTATATAGCCCCAACATATTTCACAGCGCTGTACATTAAATAGGGGTTGCAAATGACAGACAGTGACACAGGAGGAGGAAAGGACCCTGCCCTGAAGAGCTTACAATCTAAGCAGTATAGAGCTTACAACATAAATAACACAGCAAACATAAATATGATAAGTGCTTTATCAAGTCACAACTTAAGAAAATATATATATAAAGGAATAAATTAAAAAGAGGGTCCGGGTGCTCTCAAATGATCAAGTAACTCACTATTTGGAGACTGGGAATTTAAGAATTAGGGGGAGCAAGAGAGTACAAATGAACAGAATGTGAGCGAGCGTGGTAGGGAGGGGTGGGAGATGATTTGCTGGGAAAAAGAAGGAGCAGATTGATAATACAGAGGAGAAAGAATCGGAAATAAGAGAATGGAGAATGAAGTGATAGATGAATGAAGGGAGGGAAAGCGGAGGCAGCCAGTGACACAGGGGGGAAAATGAGGGTGCACAGAAGTGAATATAACAGATAAACCAGACAACCAGCAATAGAGGAAATACAGCAGTCACTACAAGGGAGGGATATGCAATACAAAGGAGAGGAATTAAACAGCAAACTGTGAATAGAAAAGTGAATATACCAGAGACTGATGAAAGAAGACCTACACAGTACACATATACAGTATAATAGGAGTAGATCACAGCATCAGAAGACACAACCGTGACTGCAGAATGGATATGTAAGAGAGCTGGATACAGAGAGCATTGCAGATAAATTGATGATGAAAGGGTCACAAAGCAACCACATTTTAGGAGAGGGATGCAAATCATTCCTTTATATCATTCCAGTGTCAATCCCTGCATCCTTGACCTCTGATTTATAGCACTGATACAGACTATATACAGAACCATTTATTATCCAACTTTGAACAGCACTGTTATTGGCTTGTTAGCCCTCATCACTGCAAGATAAGGAAATCACAGCTTCAATGGTGTGGAGCTTAGAAAGCAATGAGGCAGCACAACTATTAGGATTATGGAGAAGTGGTCCAAAGGAACCAAAAAGCCCTCCACTGGAAATATTGTGAAATGCAGCGTTGATCTGATACAGAAGGCCTATGTATCATCATTTCCATTGTAGTCTTAGAAATATTTTCCTTATTTTTAAACAGTGAGATACTCATGATAAACGTTGTTTTGCCATTGTGGTCAACCGCACAAACAGCTGTCAAATAGCACAAGGAAACTGTAACATAGAGTCCATTCACCGAACCTGCATACAGCTGTTGTAATTTTGTATGTGCCCATCAGTGCAAGTTATGGACACTGTGGCCACAATGATGAGTGCAAAGAAGATAACAAAAAATGGAAGCAGTTTAAATGAATTGCTTTATATCTATGATGTATCTTGGTACCCTTAGGAAAGAGATTCTTGATAAACAAATAACTTTCACTATTTTAGAATAGAATGTATTTTTTTTTTCATTAGTGTTGGTCATATTGTAATTTTCCTATTATTTTGTTTCTCTACTTTTTTAAAGGACTTTGGTTCCTGTTGACTCTTATTACCATAACCTCCTATGCAGAGCAGAATGTTTTTGCAAAACTCACCTTTCCTTCACCCTTTTATTCATTTAGCCATTCACCTCCCTCCTGGAGCTTTTTCCCTTATTGCAGCCTTTGTTGCAGTCCGGTGATTCACGTTATGATTGAGCATGAGACCTTCTCTCCTGTGTAATGGTGAGATCTAGCTAATTGCTAGGCCCAAGCACTGCTACATGTTGCCAACACCAGCACTGCTTGCAATATATCTAAAAATACCATTAGGTCCCCATCTTCTGCATAGTGGTGCCATTTGTAAAAAGAATTTGCAACAAGAACCGAACGATAATTCCTATGTTTGAGATCCAGCCCCACTCGAGTCAGGCATGCCACTGTTCTTACAATGTGAAGCAGATCAATGTCCCACACAGATCAGTCATGGAGGTGTGGTGGTGAAGATAGTGGTCAGTGGGACTCCTGGGGTACCCCATTCTGAAAGCCATACAGGTTGTTACCATTTTAAAATAGCAGCAGCCTACACATTTGCACACCTTTAGGTCTAGTCTGGCATGCTTCAAATGTGCATTTTTTAACACCTCTGAAACATATTCTAATTGTTTATTATTAAAAAAAATTGGGTAGTCCCCATGGTTGCTTTAATTTCAGTGAAGCGTGCTATGTTGATATTAAAGCAAAACAAGGCATTCTGGTGCTTCCCTAAAGAATGCATTGAGCATGTTGCATGTGCACATTCTTTATGAACTCCAAAGTTGAAGCCTAACTGGAGACTAACCAAAAGTCAAAAGACAGGAAATGTACACTGCCGTGCAGTACAAGCAGTACATGTAAACTTGCCAGTCCTAACCAGGGTTCGGTGGAGCCCCAGGGTTCCCCCAGAGGTTGCTAGGGGTTCCTCAAACTGATTGACCTTCCATTTGATGATGACTGTATAGTTCTGGGGCCAACATTACTTGGAAGAGCTAGCTGCATGGCTCCTATGATATTTTAGTTGTCTGTAAAGTTTTTAGGTGTCTTTAAATGTGTTATGTTAGCCGCCTATTCCTATTGACCTCAGGGGTTCCCAGAGACCTACAAATTATTTCAAGGAATCCTCGGGGGTAAAAAAAAGTGGAGAAAGGCTAATTTAGACTATAAAATTTAAGTAATTACTGGAGATGTAGACCATGGCTGTGGTGAGCTCCAGCACAACTTCAAGGGACAAGATCCATTTTTTCTAGTATTTCTCCAAAAGACAGAAATACATTTAGTAAAATGTAGCCTACAAAGAGACAGAAAATGACTTTTTATATGAAAAACCCAGCCTATATGTCTCCATTGAGTTTGGGTTGAATGGCTCTAATGACATTGTAGTTACATTGATGTGCAGTGAATACAGTCAGTGTATAATATAGAAGTTAAATTAATACTGTAGATGTTACTGATATCAGGTTAGTGAATATAGTAGATGAAAACTATGGAAGGGAAGTAAAAAAAAAAGGTAAATGTAGAGTACAGAAGGTGTAGACTATAGAAGGGCAGTGCATACGGTCAGTATGGAACATAAAAGTGCCGAATTTACTACATATAAACTACAGAAAAGAAGTGCATACAGAAGGTATAGATTATAGAAGGGCAGTGTATATAGTAGATGTGGACTATAGAAG
>NC_092865.1:59466972-59587979 GCF_032062135.1 Pyxicephalus adspersus | reverse complement strand
TAGATGTGGACTATAGAAGGGCAGTGTATATAATAGATGTGGACTATAGAAGGGCAGTGTATATAGTAGATGTGGATATACACAGATGTGGTGTATAGAAGGGCAGTGAATATTACAGATACAGAAAGCCAATAAATAGTAGGTACAAAATACAGATTTAGGACATATGCAGCAGAATTCAGCTCAATAGTGACAGCGGTCAACATGCTTAGGACAGTAGGTACACAGAATACAGAATTTACTTTATGGTAGGTTGAAAAATACAGAGAAGCATGAAATACAGAATATAAAGTCACATATAAGTGCTGTAGATAACAGAAAGTAATAGGCAGTAAACACTGTGTATATAAAAGTCAGTAAATACGATATAGACACAATACAAAGATACTGAATAAAGCTTTAGAGAATATAAATCCACATAATAGATACAAAATAACACTGTATAAATATTGTATACATAATGTATTGCATGACATTATGTATTATAACATTAACAGTAACAAACTTTTATTTCACAAAACTCTTCCTAGAACACATAGAGTTGGTGAATAAAGTAAACGAATACATGCAATATGGAAGATACAAGAGTTATAGTAGATACAGAAAGTATAGGGGAAAGTAAAACAGATACCTAACATAGAAGGCAGTATATACAGAATATACACAATATATAGGATGCACAATGTATATAGAATATTTAGGAGCAGAACATAGACCAGATATCTCATATCACCAATCTCATCCCAGAATCAGCACAGTGTATATAGAATTTACAGTATAGAAGCAACTTATAGAGTATATCTATCTATGGGGGGCAGAGGATAGAGTGGATCCTGGATATACATAGTATAGTATACAAAGTAAATAGAACAGTGTATATAGAATATACAGAGGGTATTATATATATGTCACATAGGGGACAGATACTGGATATACAGAAGAAATAAGCACAATGTATGAGGGATACAACTTATTGACTAG
Organism: Pyxicephalus adspersus; assembly: GCF_032062135.1. Classification (NCBI taxonomy): domain Eukaryota; kingdom Metazoa; phylum Chordata; class Amphibia; order Anura; family Pyxicephalidae; genus Pyxicephalus; species Pyxicephalus adspersus. Next base: position 59,586,998 of record NC_092865.1, on the reverse strand, counting down.
ATATCTCAAATGGGGGGCAGAGGATAGAGGATCCTGGATATACAGTGTATATAGGATATATAGAAGCAAAATTTAGACTAGATATCTCATATTGAGAGAACAAGCAGAATACACTGGAGCAATAGACACAGTGTATTTAGAATATAATGGAGCAGAATATGCATTATATATCATATAGAGAGCAGATCCAGGATATATAGGAGGAATAACACTAGATATCTTATATCTAGCCATGTGGCAGTGCTATAGGGCAGGAATAGAATGTACAGAAGGAATAAACACTTTGCATATTGTGTAGGAGCAGATCATAGGCAGACATAGACTATACAGAAGGAAGAAGCACAGTGTATACAGAATATACTTTATATAAATGTTACACAGATCTGGAATATACTGAAGGGACAAGTACATTGTACATAGAATAGGAGCAGATCATAGCTTAGGTATATCACAGACAGCAGATCCAGGATAGACTGGAGGAATAAGCACAATGTATATGGAGTATAAGGGAGCAGAATATATGTTTTATATATATATATATATATATATATATATATATATATATATATATATTATATGTTATATATATATATATATATATATATAGAATGTATATAAAATATATAGGAGAGAGAGGAAGATACATGATATATGTTATACAGAGGACTGATCCAGGATAAACAGGAGGATAAAGCACAAGATTTAATGGAGTAGAATATATATGATCTATCTCCTTAATAGGACAGATGCAAGATATACAGAAGAAATAAACACATGTATATAGAATAAAGTAGAGGAGAACATTATACATATCATGTGGAGAAGAAGGAATGAAAACTATATAGCAAATATACATGATATATATCATATAGAGAATAGATGCAGCATATACAGGAGGAGTGTGCACAAATGTACCCAGGATAAAGAGGGCACAATGGGCACAATATATACAAAATATAGAATAGAAGAAGATACATGATATATCATATACAGAGGACAGGTCTGGGATATAGAGGTGAGCACAATATATACAGCATACATAGGAGAAGAAGATACATGATATAAGACAGATCCAGTATATGGAGGGAGTGGGCACAATATATACAGAATATAGAATAGAAGAAGACACATGATATAAGAAGACAGATCCAAGATATAGAGGGGAATTAGCAGAATGTATATAGGATATATAGGAGCACATATTAAGCTATAAAGGATCAGGCAGCAGTTGATGGAGAACACACACAGATATATACAGAATATATAATATACATAATAGAATACATACAGACTATATAATATACATAATATATAATAGAATATACAGAGGGGACAGTCAGTGTGTGATTAGCTGCTGCCTGTTATCTTGCATGGAGTGTGTTGGGGAGGGTGTGAGCTGTGTTTGGGGAAATGACAGTGATCCATTCACACAGCCCTGATCCCCCTCCCCACCATCCCCATCATCCCCATCATCCCCATCATCCCCATCATCCTCATCATCCCATCTCTCATCCTGAGGTCCATCCCTGGTTCCTCTCACTTACCTCCCCCCTTCCATAAGTCTTACTCTGCTTTGATACCTTTTAATCCTATATGATAGAAGTCATCTCCTCCCTTCTTTTGGAAGCAGCTGGAGAATGAAAAAAAAAAAAAAAAAAAAAAAAGAATCCTCCTTCTGCTGCAAGGAATTGGAGCTGTGCAGCTTTAAGAGCGTCGGGAGCGCGCGTGTGCTAGCCGCCCAGTGTCAGTGTGCGCGCCCCCGCGCTCCCTCTCCCTCCGAGCTTTAAAGTCTCCGGCTGGCGCCGCTCACATGTTACTTCCTGTACGGGAGAATGGAAAGCGGCCGTGCACGGTGTGATCAGCACAGCTTGGACTAGAGACCCCCGGATCCTGGACTAAAGTGGACTACAGAACCCCCCCCCCCGAGCCTCCTGGTGCTGGATGTAGGGAGCAGAGCTCGGACTTTCCTCCAGCTTGCTGGAATTAGCTGCATGCATGAGATCCAGGGCTCTAACTTCCCAGAGCCCCCCCAGTGAGCAGACCCCGGAGCCCAGGGCCCCCCCGGCACGGTGACCCCCCATCTGCACACACAATTTACTTTTTTGGTGTCGCCTGGGAGGCCAATCAGTCAACAAGTTTCCCCTCAATGTGCATGGTGTCATGCGGAGGTTACTGCAGCCGTGCTGGTGGATCTTATTCCTGAAAATCTCCCCCTCACTCCTGCACTATGTCCTGTGCTACCCTGGTAAGTCCTGTGTGGGGGGAGGGGGGACATTGCTGGGGGGATTAGCCCCAGGGCTAGGTATGGACCTTTGTTAGCCTTCCAGGGCTTCCACTTCCCTCACATGCCTTCCAGGGCCCCCTAATGCTCTTTTCCTGCCTGCTGACCACATTCCAGAGCTGCTCTTTCTTCTCTTTCCCACCCCCAGCCTGGGTCCTTGTAGTTCCCTATTCATACACCAAACTCCCCATAGCCTCCTTCTATTTCTACATAAGCCATATCCACCAAAATCTGGGCAGCCCACGTCTGATTGGGTTTTATTTTGGGATCTAACCTTCACTTATGGTCCTCTCTGTAGGTCATATATGGAGCTTTTGGTGAACACTCTTGTTCCATTAATGCCTGGCACACTTATTTAATTTGCACCGATTGCCCACCCTCCATGCGGGGCTTCTACTGCCTCCTGGCTGGAGTATCTGGCAAGCATCTGGGTACACATACTCCATGCAGCTACCCAACTGGCAGCACGTCCCAGTGTCAGGCTTAGGGCACGGGCTGGAGCTGACTTCCAGGGGCTCAGCTTATATTGAACAGATCCCTTGTAAAATTTGGTCTACCCCCTCCCTCTCTTATTTTAGGAATCTGCTATGTGGCTGCCTTTTGGTGCAGTGCTCGCCTAATCAAAGCAATAGTTGGAGTTGGGGTAACAGTGCTGAGCTTGCTGGCCATGGCACTAAAGCACTAAAAAGAGCCCCCCTTTGGTATTCCTAATGCCCCCCAAAGTTTTCAGTCCCACCTTTAAATTGCCATAGAACAACATGCCTAAGTGATCCCCCAAGTTCCCACATATGTGCTGCCTGTGATTGATACAATGTGTCACTTGCAGACAACTATTTCCTTTCCTGGCTTCCTAACATCTTCAACATCAAAGAGTAGCTATGCCTGTGTTGTAGTGCAATGGCACACATGTTGGCTGGGCAGGGTATATTGACTTGCAGCCTTTAAATATATATAATAGCATTATTCATGCCTCATTTACCAGGGGGCGGTTTGCTTCTTTTGCTGCAATTCAGCATTTCGGCCACAAATAAGGAGATAATGCAGCTCTCATGTCCACAAAGCACATGAAATGCTCCATGAATGCAATCATTTAGCAGACAGGAGACGGAGGTCACTCCAGCACTAGAATAAATGTGTAGTGACTATTAGATACCAGGAGAGGCACTGCCGAGCCGTCCTTTATAGCTGTGGAGTATTAAAATCTTTCCCGGTTTCCACTAAATATGTTGGAATAATAACATTGGTTTTGTAAAAGAAAAGAAAATGTGTCAAAGCAAATAGAATTTGGCGAAATTACCGTTCCTGTAGCCCAATTCAGGTCCAATTCACAGAAAGTAACAAAAGTGTACAAAACCAAATAGCCGTTGGTGTTTTTGTTTTGTTGTTGTGCTGTTTTGTCTATTTTGTTTGGTGTTTCGTGTGTTTTATGGAAAGGATATCAGAATTTGTATTCCAGGCTGTTTTTGTGTATTGATCCATGCTTCGGTACACTCCAATAGTGCAGAGTGTCCTCCTCGCTTCGAAGGTCTGCAACTTGCCAAACTGTTGTCTGGGGTTTTTTTTTCCCTTTCTCCATCACGGTGACATTTTGCATAATTGTTTAACTTTTTGCCTAAATTATTTTTCTTTTCACTAGAAAGGAAAAAACTAAAAATTCTGATATGGTTTCAAGGGTGTAACTGTAACGGCATGACTTTTTTTCCTTATTGGTTCAAATGTGTACCCTATAATGTCTTGGTGTGAATATATTGTGCATTGCATGTGTTTTTGTAAACTGTATTTTGTTTATTTTTTATCTTGTGATATTGTTTTTTGTTTGTTGTGTTTTTTTTTTTTTTTTTTTAAGTAGACTGTTATTTATTTTGCAGTGTACAAAATATTATCATTCTCCACCAAATATTGTGACCATCAGCATTGATGTTGGGTTAGTTGGTAATTGAATACCAGTTTGGGGTTTCTTATTTCATTAAACAACTTTTATTCTATCCAGATAAATATTTTGTAAAGTCATTTCTATCAAAATTCCTAATTACCAACATTGAACCACCTGAGCCGGATTGATGGCTGTAGTTCCGTCATGGAGCGAACTCCTCCTGTTTACATCTCGGCATTCTTGATCTTGTTGATTTTGCTCATCAAAAGTCAAACGATTGGTTTCTTGCTTTTGCCATTTGATGGTTTTTCCCCGGCCGAGATGATATACATTGAAATAAGGTGGCCACACTTGAGAAGAAACATTTATCTCTGTATTGATTTATTCTCTATTTCAGTGCGTTGAGTGATGTCCTTCTCCGTGCCTCAGATATTGTACAGTAATTACATCTAGTAGGGTCTCTTTGGGAGCACTTGAGGGAAAACAAGCCGTTATGCAGGTTTAATGTGACGGTCTTGCAAGCAGGTGTGATTTAAATCCTTTTTGGACTGTTTGAGCTTTATGTAACGTCTGTCTGTGACATTTACAGGTGTTCACCAAAATGACACCAAGCTCATAGAAAACGGTATTTGGACAGAGCCAGATCAAACTTAGCATTTGGGTGTATCAAGCATGCTTGCACTTCAAATCCATCTATCTGCTATGCCGAATCTGATATAAATGTCAGTTACATGATCAATAATAACTCTGACTTGTTGGAAATTATATTTTAATATAATATTGGGAAGAATAAATAACCACTCCCTTCCCTTTCCAAAGCTATTTAGGGTTGGGGAAAAAGCATCAGCTCTCTTCTGTGTGTCAGATACTGCTGAGGCTTGTTGTCCTTCCCTACAGCGACATCAGTTGTCTGATCTAGAACTTTGCATTAATCGGCCTAAACATTAAAAGCACCTGCCTAATATTGTATATAAGTTCCACTTCTTCTGGTGAAACAGGTCTGATTTGCTGAGGTATAGACGCTACAAGACCTCGAAAAGCGTCCTATGGTATCTGGCACCAAGATTATGGCAGTGGGTCCCATAAGTCACCCTGCCTTCACTGACCTGCTTTCTTTCCATGTGCATGATCACCCATTTCAACATAATTTAAAAGGAAAAGGCGATTCATTATAACTGCCCACTTCTATTACTCCATGGTTGTGATCTGATGCTCATGTGCCCCTTGTAAGTACTTTTGGCAATAGACTTGGGCACATTCATCTAGTCTCATATCCCACGTGCTATGATGCACAGTGCACTCGGACACTTTTTTTTTTTTTTTTCTTCCTCATGGTCCGCAGCAATATGTACCATAGTAGCACTTAAATATGATCGGACCATATATGCTACGCACCCATTCTTCCTGTGCATGATTAAGCTTTGATTATCCATGATCTGGTGACCTTCTTTGGACCCGTATTGTAGATATGAGCCGCTGCATACCAAGAACACCCCATATGATTTTTGACATGACATACCTGCTCTGATTGTGAGACTGTTGCTCATTTGTCCTGCTTCCGAAGTAGAGCTTTTATAACAAGGGTACCTAGAAATCTATCATTGAGTTTTGTACATGGGGTTGCAATTACATTGGCTACAATTCAAGCAGAACCTCCAGTTTGGGCACAAAAAAAAGAAATCTGTCACTTGTCTGACTATGAAGAACTAAACCTAATTTGGTAGCTCAGAATGGCTTTTCAGAGATATGTTGGCCATCTCTTATTAGATATTTGGATTTTGTGGGCATATAGACTAGAGAGAACCAACCGCATGGTTTCAGCATCTCTCAGCTTTGCTAAGAATCAATCCTTTTGGGTTGTTGACTTGTCGGTTACTGGTAATTGTAAGATATAGAATTCCCCTTTGATGTGAAAAGGATATCATTGTTGGTCTTCAGACACCATTGGTTGCCTGGACTCATTGGCTTCTATACTTGATGTGCTTAAATGAGGGTCTGCGAAGAAGCCAGTCAATCAGTATTGTTAGGAGAGCACATCGGTTGTCCTCTCATGGCAGATCCCACCGAGGCTGTAGCAGACAACCAAAGGTATCCAAAGTTTGTGTTTTATTGTCCTTGTCTGGATTGTTGTCAGAAGAACATAATGTTATTAATGCACTATGATAATTCATGTATGGTCGGTGGTCTTGTCACAAGGATGTCACTAATAGTGATCCATTTGATGTTCTAGTTTTCATAGATCTTCTACTGAACCGGGTGAATGAATTGCCTACCACAATGTTGAAAGCATCCACCATCCTCTATTGATCAAACTCCATTTATGTGTGTGTGTAATAACACAATTAAACAAATTTTGCTTCTGTTACAGAAATATATTGATATTACATTCCTTTTATATTTTTGAGAAACGGGCAAAACTATTGAATATTTGTATTTATGTATCTTCCTGCCTACTCGGATAAACCATTCATGAATTCTGTTTAGAAATGCATCTCTGATTTATTTACGTGCAAATATATCCGGAAACATTTGTACCCCATCCAAATTCTGTGTATCATCGGAATACTGTGAATAATGTAATTCCTATTGATTCCAACTGCGAGCATTAGTCATTGAGCAAGCTCCCGAGATGTTGTTGGTGTACTTAACCTGAGTTTGAAATATTGAATGGTCGAATTGAAGAAATCGGCGGGTTGACCGTGATTCCCCCTGTGCATACAGTATTTGTCACTGTCCATAAAAACTGCCATATATTTTTGTCCCAGCTCACATTGATCATCGATTTGCGTGCTGTTTTTTGTGGCCGCATGACAGTTGCAGAGCATTGACTAGAACCTGATCTTTGCCTTGAACTGCTCACCTCCTAATCCCACTACTGAATTATTCCATAGGCTTTAAAGAGCAAATTCTACTTTTCCAAGGGAAAATGAAATGACATATAATAGGGAACACAAGCCATCTTTCAGTTTATTGATGTTGCATTTTATTTAGTATTGAATGTCGAAAAAGGAATAAAAAACAACCTTGAAAGTTCATTTTTTTTTTTTTTACCAGAGGTATGATTATTACATATGTTTGGTATGGCATGCCTGCAGGAATTTTACTTTTTAAATTTGACTGTTTTTTCCTAGATGTTTGCATCAACTTGAAGCCAATCAGACATTCTGTGCAGTATGAGATGGGCATTTGTACACCCAAATAGGTGCCAGGGCTGTCCGTGTGTGTCATGCCACATAAAACCAATGCACAAAACACAAACAAAAACATACCTGGCCCTTGTTACTAATTTGTGTAGCAAAACCTACTTGTTGATATGGTGTTGAACCTGTTCTAGTTTGTATCCCTCTATTATTGAAATGGCCAAGCAGAGGACAGATACATAAATACCTTGTGGATATGTAGAATTGTTAGATGATCCTCGTTTGAAACAAATGGTCATGGTGGGCACAAATCAGACGTGTGCCCTGTCATCATTCATCAATCTTCCATGGCAAATTGATGAATGACCCATAGGGGACAGTTGCTTGCACACCTATGGTGGAGAACACAGTGGGGTGCTGCGTTCTTGTTCCTCACCTCTCCATAGAACAGAATGGGGCTGTCTGTACAGTGCTTTTCATCTGTCGCTGGAAACGAACACGAAAGATCATTTCCAGGGACAATCATCTTAAATCTGTATGGGCTTAATTATGGTTATCAAGACTTGCTCTTGAAGGTGTGAGCTCTTGTCTACATCATCCTTGCTTCTATGGAGTCAGAGCTGTATCATTTACGTCTAATGTTCTGACACCTGATGTGTGTTTGTTCAGGCCATTGACTCATCAAGCAGTGAAGGAAGTCCAGGAGCTGTTTCTAGATGAAGCGTCTATAGCAATATGACCAAAACGACCTCTCATACTGTGCATTGGCTTGGAATTGTATGGGCTGACAGTCTGTGCTTGGATCAAGCTAAATTGTGCCTGCTACATGCTCCATAGTGATGATGGGAATTACAATGGAGAGCAATCCCCATATATATGCTGATGCATTGTGATCATTGGTAAAATATTTGCTAGCCCAATGTGCTTGTCCTCGCCTATGCAATATAAAGCCCATTCACATAATGTAATAGGCAGCCTTTATCAAGTGATTGGGCTCTCCAGGTAACACATTAATTTACTTTGCAAAGCATATCTGCCTCCATACCATTCTATTTGTTCTACAAATTTTATGGATTATATAGATTACAGATTAGCCTGGTTTGGGCGAGAATGATTGACAGTTGCTGTCTATATAGGCCTCCTTCAGTACATGGCATACTGGAATACTGCGGTTGCTTAAGTTGCTTGTAAATCCTCCCAATTTGTTCCCTTTTTTTTTTTTTAATATGTCTTCTGCAAACGATCACATGCTATAATATCAAAATAACCGCAAAATAATAGCAAGCAGTCAACTCGTTGTCTGGAAGTAGCGATCAGGCTTTTGACCTATACATATAACACGTCCAGTGCGTTCGGAGCAGAACTTGTCACAGGAGATTGCTGAGCTTCATAAATCACAGTGAAGCGCTTTGCAGAAATGGGGCTGAAGCAGTAATGTGATTTCTTGGTGATTTAAATGCAAAGGCTCCTTAAATGCCTGTGTCAGAGTAAAAAAAAAAAAAAGAAGGGGGGTGCAGGAAAACGTAATTTAATTCCATTGGAAATAGGAAGGGGCGGAAAAGCTACTTAATACACCGCCAAAATTACCTCCACGGTGGGAATACATGTTTTTTACGCATTTTGTGAAAAGCTATGTGGGTGTAATCTGTACTGCAGTCACTTTGCATGCTGTGCATATTTGCTGGCTTAGGGAGAGCAATAACTTATTATTGTTGGAGATGTGGAAAAGAAAATACAGTGACTTATTTGAAATTGCAAAACAAGGGCTGCCTGTAGTCTCATTGCGGCCCCAGGCTGATGCATTATTACTCTCCGTGTTTCCAGCCTAATTCCGGGCCCCGAGCGGCAAGGAAAGCACTGTGTTTGCCTTGAGTTACTTTGTAAGGGAGAGGTGCGTATCTGTGACTTATTGCATTGTGTCTGCAAAAAGCTTAATAGGTCAGTTTAGTTTTTTTTTTGTTCAATGAAGAAAGAAAAGATAAATGAAGTAAATATTCAATTTCTTCCCTTATTTTGAAGGTTCTTTATGAAGGCAAATTATGTCTTCTGCTTTGTTTTTGGATTTACAGAAGTGTGTCACTCCTGTGTCTGTTACCATGCATTGCATCTGCTCCAATTTTTTTCATCTACCAGTGTTTCTCCAGAGGTTGCCAGGGGTTCCTAGAACAATGAGGAATTTTTGCTTCTTAGAGCAGTTACCATTGATGCCAATGATCTTTTTGCCTTTCCCTTAAGGGGAATATACTTCTCATTGGCCAATAATGTAGGAGGCATTCTTCTCAATGACCACCACTCTAATGTACTGTCAGCTGTGGATATAAAAATTCTAGCTGGGGTTCCTTTAGGATCTGAAAGTTATTTCAAGGCTTCCTATATGCAAAAAGTTGAGAAAGCCTGGTCATTATGAGTTTCCATACCTGGTGGCATTGTGCTGGGGCACTTGGGGGCATTGCTGTTTCATAGGATCCAGAATAAAGCCATTTTTTTAAGTCCCAGATCATGAGTATGTGCTGGTAGAATATTGCAAAGAACAGGTTTTTATTGTAAGATCAGGCTACTTATGTTTGCCATACCTTGTCTGGGTTGGCTTGCCTATTAATTTTCTGCAGGTTTAACACACTGGTGTTATTCCAAGACCGTGGTCGCCAACCTTTCAAACCGCATGGACCACTAAACTCACCAAAGCGGAACGCACATGCGCTGGGAGCCGTGTGTTGCTCAAAGGAGGGATGTCATGATGCCAGTCCTGCTTGCCAAAAATCCTGGGGGGATATTAGTGCAGGGCTGTGGACACAACAAAAGGTTTGAGCCTGCGATGGGTGGGTTTTGTCCACATGGGGGACTGAGACGCCTATTGGCGACTGATGATCTAAGAGGGCCTACGCTCTTGTTGCAGTGAGTTTAATGATGCGAGACATTTGCTTGAGAACATCTAGTGGCCGAGAAAATCCTGTAGTGCAAATTTCTTTTGATTGTGTATATTGCCATGAAAGTGTTTTTCTCCCCTCTCCATGTGCTGATTTTGTTTGTCTTCGCTAGTGGTCTGCATTAGGAAGGCTTCATCTGGTTGTATTTTGTTTTTTGGCTGTATATTAACATGAACACGTCTGGTACTGTTGTGTGCAATTGGACCCTTAGACTTCCCCAGGGCGAACTCTGACTCCACACTGAAAACTTTGCTGTGTCTGAACTGCGAAACATCACACAGAGACCCCCCTGCAGCTGCTTTTGGAAAGATCCGGAAGCCAGGAATAACTTTGAGCGAGTGTTTGTGTGGCCAGTGTTTGCACAAAGCCCAGGAATGCTCCGCACTGGCTGCACAGTTCCGGCATCCCTATTACATTTGTATGACCCGTTATAAGGAAATTTGGCTTGTGTGTCCCGTTAATAAGGCTACCCATTGTGTGTTTGTTTGTGGGTTTTTTGTTTTGGAAAACATAATTAGCAGTACAATCTCAAGCGTGAATTCACTGCTATATCCTTACGTTTGCTTAAAAAGAAAACCATAATGGGAAAAGTGTTTTTTTTTTTTTTAATCTTATTTTGTGTTCTCCGGAACGTTGTCCTGTCACAGCCAGTACAAACACTTCCCTTAACCCTGTTGTGTTTTTGCTTTAACATTTGCATTTACTATCAGATTGTAAGCACACAAACCCTGATGGCTTTATTTTTAGTGTCCGGTGTTCATCAGCATGTCACTGGGTGCTGAGACATGCCTCGCCATAAAGATTGATTGACTTATGCTGTATTCTAATGAAGAACCGAATTTCCAGGAACTAGGTTCTATCTGGTTTCAGTTTTTTTTTTTTCTCTAGTAGGTAAGAGCATACTTGGTAACTTACGTCTTCTGCATCATTGGACGCAGCTTTACATCCCTCCTGGAAGAACATAAAGCAGGCTAAATGTTAGACGAAGACACTGGATTCTTTGCAAGAATTATGGTGAATTTTTTTTTTGGGCTGCTTTGTACCTCCCAGGATTTAGCCAGTAGAAATTTGACCCTTCTCGTCTACACTTGGGATGAGGCAAGTATTCTATTGACTTTACTGGTGGTACTTGCACCTTTTAACAGGCTGATTTATTTATATATAATATATTAGATCAGGGAATATTTTGGGACCTGTAAGTTCCACTTTATCCACAACTAGTATCCTGTAGTAGAGGTCAGAAGTGCAAAGGGCAACCAAGCATCAAAGTCTTATCATAAGTTGTAGAGTCTATAGGTTCCCAATAAAGCTGTAGCTCTTCAGGCGAAAGTTGATACCTGTCTCCATGCTAAATTTTGGGTATAAGTTGTTGGCAGTGTTCTCCCCAGCCCCTTTTAGTTGGGCGCACCACCCAGCAATTTTCGGTGACCCCCCTGGCTGTTTTTGAGTGGTTACTGAAAAGTTGGGTCACAATACCTACCCTGCCACCCGCCTACAATTTCTTAGCACCCGGCTTAAAAAATATTCTGGGTTAAACACTGTGTTGGTGTGTAGGTTTTTTCCATAATCTGAAACATGTTTATGCTTTTCTCAGCCTGTTGGACAATATGGGTGTTTGATCTTAGAAAAGGCTTCAGCTCTTGAAACTCTCAATGGAGTTACGGGGACATTGTCTACTCTCTTCCATTTTGAATACTCTGTGCTCTCTCTGCTTTCCATAGCTGAATACCTAATAATACCCAGCTCCATTCCCTGATTTTCCTTTGTACCATCTGATATAAAACCCAGTTTGTCCTTCCTTTAAAAGACTAAGTGACACGAGTTCAATAACTGGGCACAGACGGCTTTTATTATAATGGCTTTCTTGGTGTTTGTATTACTGATAAAGATTTGTTTGTTCAGAACACTCCAGGGAGAAATGATTGATCCGTACCGCGGCTCGACATCCCTGCTTTAAACTCGCAGTACATATTGACTGCGATTGGGCCTTTCCTTGAGGTGCATTCCATTAAGGTTTTCTTTCTCGTTTGGCCCGCCAATATCTGGCTCCCTCTCATGACGATATTTCACAGAGCCAAAATATGAGGGGGAAATATTTTTTTTCTCAGTTGACGATTAATGACATCCCTGCAGAGCGACGGGGAAATCTTATTGGACTTTTAGTCAGAATTTGAGACGAAATCCTTTAAATATGTCATAAGTGAAATTGATCGACCATTCAAACCAGGAGTAATGTTTTGTGCGAAGCTGGCCTCGGGGACCCATTTTTAAATTTCAGAGGTCTTATTAGCAGACTGAGCAAGAACATGGATATTCTATGACAGGATTATTAGCCAAATGCTCATAAAGGAAAAAAAAATCTAGATATTATTGTGGATTGATAAATTGCCCTCTTGGTGTAGTAAGCTAATCAATTTGACGAGCCATTCTTTTTCAGTTTGTATCAAAATAAATAGTGTGGTTTGTCTGAAGTTTCTGCTGACTTTTTATATCCTTAATTATTTAGGTTATCTTAATTAATAATCGTAATAATGAGTAATACAGTTCCATGCTAGATATTTGTTTCCTGGTTAAAACTTGATGGTGTGCTCCCTAGACTTTTTTTTAAGCTGGCAGGGAAGTAGATCTAGGTGGGTGGCAACCCCTTTATTGTTACCCAACTTTTCAGTAACTACCCAAATATTAAAAATTAGTTACTTGAAAGTGCCAAGTAAAATGGGGGGGGGGGGGGGGGAGACACCATCTTAAATCATTATCTTGCTTTGCTGCTTTTGCCAGAGTCATGGATTTTTTTTTCCCCGACTGACCTTAGGGCTCCGGAATCTCCAAAATGAACAGCAATATATGTTTTGGTTTTTATTATGCCTATGCTTCCTTGCTGTGAATTCATTATAACCATGTTTTGTACCTGGACAAACTTCCCAAAATCTAGTAAATGTCTCTTTAACATTGTTCTAGTGTACACAAGCAGATCCACTAATACCTACCAGCATTACATCTTCCTAGAGCTCATTCCAGTGTTCTCCCAGCTCCTTTTAGCTGGGCGCACCACCTGGTTCTTTTCCGTAACCACCAGTCTAATTTTGAGTGGTTACTAAAAATTTGGGTCATAGTACAAGGGTCACTATCCACCACCTGGTTTATAATAATTTCTGGGGAGAACCCCACCCTCCTTATATATTTAGATGGATGGTGATTTGTTCAGTGAAATATGTTTGTTGTGTGCAAATCAAACTAAGCAATGAAATTCTGATGTGTAAATTGACCACCAGTCAATAGGAGTTTGCTGGAACCCAAGCAAACTGTAATGTATGGTATGTCTGTGAAAGCTCTCAATAACCCAGGTCATTGTATGTATGTCACATTTGTACTTTGGTACTGTTGACGTTTTGCAGGTCTTCAGGCTTCGTCGGTTCAATACTGCAAGAACAAGTCCAGCTAAATGAGATTAACTACTACTGGATGTACTGTAGATGGGAGCACATTGCTGCATACATATGAAGCAAAAAAAAGTAATGTGCTTTCTTTTTGGCCATTGGGTTGCTTTAAGAAACACATGGAATAACATGTTACCTGCAAGTGTCAATAGGCCCTTTAAGCACCCACCTCCTTTATTTCATTTTATTTGGTTATGTGTGATTACTTTTTTATAGAATTTGGTTTTGTGCATAGGTAGCCTCCACCAAATGACAATTCAGTGCAAAACAAAAACTGCAAAGTTTCAGGTTATTTGTGAATGCAGCAACATCTACTAAGAAATCTGTTCTTTATTATTCAGCAATTAGGTGTCTAGCAGCATGTCTGACAAACAATTGATTCTTCTCCTCGCTAATAAAAACAGCTTATTTCTGATTTACTTTGATCAGCCTCAAGGTCAGAGAAGTCTTTTCTCTCCTTTCCTCTTTCATAAACAGTTCTCAAAGAATCAGCATTTCTTGCATATGAAAAGACAGCGCTATGGGGAGATCATTGTCCATGTATTAACACATGTGAAGTTTGCTTCGGAGGAGGATCAATCTCCGCTTCTGAAGGACCCGCCATTAGTGGATAAAATTTGTATTACCGTCAAAAGTTTTTAAAGGAGTCTTTTGGTTTAAAGAGGAACTAGGGCTTTCAAGCCCTTTAACATGATATACCAAAGCATGGCCTGATATGTGTCCTACATATGCTTTCTGAATATTGCTTGTACAAGCGTTTACACTTAAAGCTGAACTAAACCGAAAACAAAGAAATCACATTACCTGCAGGTCCCTGGATGCTACTTCTCGCGTACTAGTCCCACGTCGTCCTGGAATTCCACTTTATCCTGGCACTGAGGAAGCGCTGGGCGCCGTCATCTTCCCTCCTCTTTTTCTTCTTGCTCAGTCTTCTTGGCACGTCACCCGATCTTGCACTGCACAGGTGTGAGATCATTGATGTTGCCCACTGTAAAGGGTAAGAAAACCCTTAATAGAAAAAGTGCCCCTTCTGTGCATGCCTAATATCTCGGGAGCACTCGGAGCCTCCCAGGATGTGTGACGTAGGTATCCCAGGAGCCTCTGCGCTCCCATTCAGTCATGAGGGGGAGGTGCTGCAAAAAGAAAGTGTTGCACTTAAAAATAAAAAAAAAAAAAAAAAAAAAAAATCTTTTTCCTTCTACATATAAGGTTTGTCTACCCCTTTTATGTATTTTATTTCTCTTTAATTTTATTTCAAATATTGAATACCAAGCTTGGCCTCTTCCTAAATGCTTTTTAGTAGGACCCTTGTCCCTTCTGGGCAAACAGTGGTTTTACTGCTGAAGTCTGAGAGACTATGTGCGAAGTCAGATTTTAGACTTGAGTGGATTCCACAATGGTAAAAGCCCATGTTGCCTTCTGGTTGATTAGTTCGGATGCATACTCAACATGGAGGACTTTCCAGAGAAAAATGATATAACTTTGCATACTTTTTTTGTGAACTAGCTTAATCATGTTAGTCCTATTTGGTATTTGGAGTTTTGTGTACGAGGTCGTATTGGGTTTTAGATAATGGTTGCTGAACCCTAGAGACCATGCTTGCTATGAGGAACTAATCTCTAGTATTTTAACGAGGTGTAAATATGGGATGGAAGTTGGCACTGGCCTATTTTGGACACTGGCCACCACTCAGCTGTTGTAAATAAATGAAATGTTCACCTGTCCAGTAGCAAAATATAACACGACACTCCTTGTTAAGTTTCCGCTGTCTTTCTGAAGACCCAAAGCCTTAAGGAAATATTATTTGCCCACACACCCTTGCATTTTGTCTTTCTGTAGCTCTTTCAGGTTTTGCAGATTACTTTACCAACCTCTGGAGATCGCTAACGTTGCTCATTTTGACAGCTTGACAGATGCAAATGAACATTACCTTGGGTGAAAGGAAAAAGCCTTTTGTTCTAAGAAAAAAAAATTAAATTTGATTAGGAAAAAATGTAATTTTCATGATGCATGTTAACAAATGATGACCTATTTTATTCTTCAATTTGTTTAAAGTGCAGATATGGCCCTGAAACCAAAATCTTGGCTTTGAAGAAGAGGCTTTGGTCTAGCTTGGGAGGTTTTATGTAGAACCATGTAACCTGGTTGGTTCCGGGTCTCATCTAGAACTGTGGGGAAAATCCAGATTGGAGGGAGGAATAATACTTTTAAAATCTGCTAGATGTTTTGCAAAGGTGGTAATAGTTTTCTGGAGTGTTGTAGCTGTAGCCCCAAACTCCTTTTGGAATTCAGTCCCCGGTCCAGTTTTTTCCTTCTCTGTTGTCCCCCTGTCATATATAGCATAAAGCTAGGTGGGAAGAAATTGTAGGCAGGTGGTGGTCCCTGCATTGTGACCCAACTCATCAGTAACCACCCAAAAAACCGCTGGGTGGTTATTCAAAAGTGCTGGGTGGTGCACCCAACTAAAAGGGACCGGGGAGAACACTGTTGTTGTTTTGTTTTATTCCTGCTTCATTTAGCTTTGATGTGGACCATGTCATATAATTGAGATTTGACACACATTTCTAGACTGTAGACATAGGTCGTTATTGACTTAATTGGCATCATTTTAAAATCTTCTCTAATTTTCTCCTTAACATGTTCATTAGAAGCCGGTTTCCTGCAACCAAATTTTACTTGACAAAGGCAGTAGTACTTCCTTTTGTTGTAGATTAAATATGACTGAGATTTTCAGCATGTTGACAGCAGTTGCATCATATTCTAATTGGCGAGATGCACTAATGGAGTACTCTGGATCTAAATATAGTTGTTTATTTTACCTCTCGTGTAAGCCCCAGGGTTTTGCATCATTTTATGATTTCTCTGCAAACTGTTTGCATTCCGCGTGCACACCTAGATGAGAATTTTAGCTATTTAGGTGCGCGTTAAATGTGCAGGTTCAGAGCCAATGAATTCTAAAAACTGTGACTTTATTTTTAATTGTTCAGAAGCGTATTGTTTATGCATTCTGCCTCATGTTTACCGTGAATTAATTCATTGTTATCTTTACAAGTAAATGAAGTTAAAGCAATCATGCGGCATGGGCTGCATACAAATGTGATCAGGAGGAAAAAGTTCTGCCTTATCTGTGTTTAAATATCTATTGGCTAATTTTTAAATAAAGATGTTTTTTGGGTGAAAAATAAAAACTTACAGAAAGCTTTGATTTTATTTTTTGTATTGGTCCCTGTTGAATTGCAGCTCTTGGCTTGGCTGCACCACAGTGTCATAGACTGGCAGGGATTTTATAACCTACAATTCGGTGCCACAATGCGGTGGTCTAACGGGGATCAGGAGACATTGACTGGTCTGTCCATTTACTATAATGCATTTATGCATCACCAATAGTTTATATAGCATTTTATAGACAAAAACATTATGCCACTACCTGTCCCTTAGGAACATTCTACCTTTTGTCTACGATCAGGTGTGGGAGAAAACTAAAGGGCCCCAGAGGGAACGCACACGCCATACAACTTCATGTAATTGGCATTCTGAACAGATTTAAATCTAGGACCTTGGAGGACCAACCTTTTGGCCACTCTGCCTCCCATTTATACTTTGATTCAACTAACTTTCTTTAATAATAAGGGTAAAGTTAAAACATATAGTGATGGCATTTTTTTTCTGTTCTTGCTACATTGATACTATGTATTTTAAAGTGAACTAAATACACATCAGAAAAAGTAGTAAACTCCTTCCTGGCCTATGGCTGGATAGTCATGGTGCGGTTTTCTGCTTCTGATGGGGGTAGTAAAGGAACAGAAATAATCAATAACAATAATACTACTAATATATTAACTAGTATTTATATAGCACTGACATTACGCAGCGCTTCACAAAGTCCATAGTCTCCATTGAGCAGTGTACCGCGCTCGTTCTTTAATCCAATAATAGAAACTTGTGACGAAATGTTGTTTCCAGTGATGTCTTTATGGAGCCTTAGCTATTCAAGTATGAAGATTGGTAGGACTTAGAGAGGTCATTACCTGGAATTTATTTAGCCATCCTGTGTAATTTAAATGAACCAGTAACTAACCAACAGACAATTAGGACCTCTGATGTGGACCAGACAGTGGTACTTGCAACTTATATGTAATTACTTTGAAAAGGGTTATAATTTTTACATTTTGCAAAGATTGTGTTTTCATTCGGAGCCTCAATTATATAACATTTCATCAACTAGACACCAAAGTGTTCTTTAAAACTGACTTTGTACATGCTGCTGCATGTTGGAAATATTAGAAGGAACATTGAGCTTCTACTGAAAGGTGCAGACAATGAGAATGGAACGTCTGCCTCCGCTATATGTGGCGTAGCGGTTTTATGTGATGCATATTTAGTGATGCAAAGTCATGTTAACCTTTTCCTGCCCCAGTCTGTGTTTTAAATGAATAAATGAGTAACAATTAAGTTTTAACTTCGAGACTCCTGACCTTTTTATGCTTTTGTGCTCACATGAAGTGGGCTGATTACATTGTCTATATGTATGGCTTGTGAACTTTACTTGCTGCTGAGTTTTAAAAAGTAATATTGGGGGCTGCTTTGATGCAAATGTTCTTGTTGCAGGAAATCTGTTTTGGGTATTCAATTGGGTTGTAAGGTTCACACAGATGTGTACATTTGGATATAAAAACTGCCTTCTAGAAAAATCAGGTTCCCTTTAAGATCCCCATTGATATATTCCAATTTCGATTGCAAACCAGTAGGGTCACTTACAGGAAACTCATTTTTTGGAGGAGTAACGGGGACACCTCTACTTGTTGCCACTTGGAGAAAAAGGTTTTTCAGGGTGTGTGTGTATAATAAATATATGTATTTTTTTTTTTCTCTGTGCCTTGTCATTTCTCTGCGAGTACCTGACATGTGCAGGGCTCTGAAGAGCTAGCAGAAAATCAATAGCCATTTACTAGCTTGCTCTCCAAGCAGGACATATGATGTATCAGTCCATGTGGCCCCCTGGGTCTTTTTAGCTTTAACTGTCAGAAGGAAAAATCATCCAAACTGTCAACAATTTTGAGACTTGTGTCCCATTTGGCAGATTTGCAGTACGGTGATGTCGATGGATGTGTGTTTGTACAATCTCTGCACTCTCCTGCCTTGTTAATAATGCACCAATACTTATTGATGTGTTTTATTTCCATGTCCTTCCTCAAATCATTGCACTGCTGAAGTGCCTAATTGTAAATAGGCAAATAGCCGTCAAGCGGAGTCTTAAAGTGAACCTGTCGCAGATATTTATGGATAGAAATGTAAGCCGCTTCCTACCTCTCATCTCTAAAGGGAATTTACAAGGCAAAGAAGCCAACAGATCAATAGGAGAACCATTATTTATGAGCCCTTTTGGAGCTGAGGCAATTAGGTGAATTTGGTTCTTTGCCCTACATTACAAGCTTAATCTGTCCCTGATCTGAATGGACTTAGGACAGAGGAGACATCAAATATTATTATAGTATTTTAGTACACAGCGTTACAAGTAATCTTTAATGAGGCATCGGGATCTTGATTGTCTCTAGGTGACCATCTTGCTGGTTGAAAAGGAGGAATTGGTGCACTTTTAGGTGTTCCTGCTTGGATATGGTCTGAAGGGAGGGTTAAAGGTCTCCGGGAATGTTGGTGCAGTATTAGATTCAAGTTTTTTCACAAGACTGTAGAACCCACTTGTATTGGGTTTAGGGGTGGACTCTGCATGCCAAATCTTAAACATCCAGGATAGGGTTGGTCCTGGGAGCTTCAACTCTGGTGCACCTAGTTAAACCCTCTAAAGCAGGGTGTCAAATTCTGGCCCACAGACCAAATCTGGCTTTTTTTTTTTTTTTGGCCCCCCAAAGAAATCCTAAATATAAACTGCAGCTGGCCGGCTTCTCCATTGAAATAGCGCTGCTACTACAAGTCATGGCATCACTCTTGTCTATAGGTCAGCGGGCTCTTTTCCTATGCGTGGCCCCGCATTGGACTGTTTTATAGATGCAATGCAGGGAATTGTAGTAGCGGTTCTATTTCAATGAAGAGGGCGTTCCAGCAGCGGGCCACTCATTAGAGATGTCCCCGCATTGGCTGCATCTGGCATTTTCAGCACTCCTCCTCAGCTACACGTGGGAGGTGCCAGTAGTTTTTTTGGATTTAGAGGGGCTTAGCGCAAGTGGATTTTATAAGCATCTTCAATTTTTTAAATAAATTTCAAGAATGAAAATTCTTTGCCAAGTTTTACATTTTGTCCCTCTGTGTATTTGAGTTTGACACCCCTGCTCTAAAGTGAAGCATTTTTTAAGAGAACCAAAGGTTGTGCAGTAAAGTGGCTGCTGATGGTCTACCTAGGCTACATACACACATGCAATAATTACTAATATGTGATTGCACAACGACGATTAACAAGGATTGTTGCTGGAAATGGGTCACCGTCCTGGCGGATCTGATTTGGGCGACGATTGTTCAACCATCATGGATGGTTCTGTGGTACACGTTCTCCAGTACACCTCGCTTCCTGCATCAAACAATCGTATCTAGCGTGTGTACATTATTGGTGGATTACGTTTGAACGATCGTATCGTTTCAGCATGTACAGAATCGTTCAATATAATGGTGAGTAATTGTTGATCTGTCATTAATCATTCATTTTGCAACCATAATTATTGCACTTGTGTAACCATAATTATTGCACTTGTGTACATAGCCTTAGGGCCCCAGGGATGTAAACCTAAGGGCCCATAGAAAGTGGCCACGGTTGAGCCAGAGAGAGGCTGTCTTGAAGTTGTCAGATGTCAGATAATCCGAGGCGAGGATCCAGCAAACACATGGTGTGACCCTTTTTTTTCCCTTTTCATATAAGCAAAAGCCCTATAAATTGTCAGCATTTTGTTTTTTGCATTAATACATTAACAATAACCCTGAACATAGACTTTGTCCTGTTTTGTATCCCTTCTCTGCCTGACCACAGTCTGAACAAAAACTTACAGTGCCTAAAATAACATGGAAATGTAAAATCATAATGTGTATTTTTAAATTCTAACAGTTTAGTCTTCTCAGTCTATTTTTGATCATACTGGCATTTACAATTCCCTTCTTTGCCCTGATTTTTAGATGAAGTAGAAAAACATCTATTAAACCTGGCGAGCCAAATATTTGCTAGCATGAGATGTAAGAAGTCTTGATGGGTCAGAGAAGCTGTTTTTATGTTATTATTTTTGTCCATGCACCATGCTTCCTGTCTACACGGTCTTACTTCCTGCAGACAGCACCATGGGGAGCCATTCAGGAACCTATTACATATTTTGGTGGATATTTATAAATATGGGAATCAAGCACACCTAATATAATGATGTAAGGGTATTCAAGGTCTTTCTTCTTCATTTTCTTTCCATGTGCTTTTATTTTTTTCCTACCCTTTTTGTGTGTTAGTTATCCTGCACAAGATGAGAGCAGAAGTGACTGGTCTGTATTGCAGGAAACAAAACCACGCCATATACCGGTATTTCAAGAATATTAAGGCATGGCTTTCACCTTTTTAAAGCAAGTTCTTGTACCGCTATCTGTGAACAGGGGCCACATGGACTTCATTGCCTTAGGGCATTCTACTGGAGTTACTCCTCTATACTATATAAAGCAGCACACCGGCCCTAAACCAATCCATCCATCAGGATATATGCTAATAACTCTGCAGAAGGAATCCAAACTAAGTGCATATTTATTATAGCTTTGAATAGGCTAGCATTGTAATGTTGAAATGAATTTACCAGCCATTTGCCCTTCTATTACATCTTTCTGCAGCGCGCAGTGACCATATCTTTGTAATGGCAGCCCCACCACTACCTAACTATATTAGTTTTACCAGCACACTCTTCCCTTGCTGGACCAGACCCTTAAATTTTGCTCCCACTCCTTCATGGTCCGATAGGACTGGAAGGTGCACAGCTAGCCACAAGGTTGTAGATTTTGGTGAGAAGACTGAACCTACTATCCCGTAGCAGCAGGAGGGTGTGCATTATAAAGCAATAGAGGGGCTCACTAGAATGACAAATATATTAGCTGCTAATGCAGCTCACATACGTGTATCTCAGCTGTGTATTATGATGGCTTTTTGGCTGGAGTAAAGCTTTTTAGTGCAGAACTTCAGCCAAGCGGCTATAATAATGGAAGGGCAGATGTTCCCAAGATCTTCTCTAAACCAACATTTAAGGATTGAGATTGTGGCTGCTGTTTAAATTTATATAGCTCTGTAAAGGCCCAGCCTTGCCAATTAAATCAAAAGCCATGCACAGTGGTATAAAATGCCTGAGAACACTTTACTAATTGGAAAGACAGAAGTGTGTGCAATCCATGGCAGCAGCTTTACAACAAGACATTAACTTCAAGAATTGGTTTTTTTCCCTCTTTTGAAGAGTTTCGGGATAGTCTGTTGTCCCCATTGGTATCTTCTTTTTAGTATATTTTTGCACTTCTTTTTTTTTTTCTTTGTTCCTGATACATATTAAAATGTTTGTTTCTACTAAACTGGATGATAACGCACAGTGGAAGCCAGATATGGCATATTTCTAAAGACTTTGAAATGATTTCAGACTTTGTGTACTATTTTTATATTGTTTTAGGAATGTATTAAGACTAAATAAAAGTGTAAATCTTTGAATACATAGGTGCTTTTTTTCCCCAAATTTTGCTGCAAATACACAACATAACAACTAATGTGCAAGAAATGTATTGTGCTCTTCTTTGACATGGCAACACATCTCTAAGTGCCAAAGCCCTTCCTAACTTCTGATGGATAACCAAGAACACAGACTCCTACTTCCTATATGGCTCCAATCAATGTGGTAATGTAATTGGAATTCATGCACGTCTGTAATTCTTATTACCCCTTTAAGTAGCCTGTTAGCACCGTGTCTACACAACTTTGTGGTCTCCCAACTGTTTTTCTTTCCTCTCGATATTGGCTTCATGTCCTCACCTGATTCGGATATATAGTGATGGTAAGGTGGGTGCTTGATCATAACATCAATTTTGCATCAAGGCTGCTTCAGTCCCAAGGCGACTCTACGGGAGTGCAGAGCAGTTAAAGCTGGCCATCTGTACCTGATAATGAATGATCTCCAAAAGTTGCAAATTCATGCTATATTTCCCCATCGGAGCCAGTCAACACAAGCCCATAGTATTTTCTCTGCCTAAAATATTCAGGCTGTAGCTTTGCAACGTGTGATGCTGCCTGAGTTTGAACCCAAATATAGAAAATCTCATATAAGCATCTACTCCTTATACTGGGTCAACAATGCCAAAATACACACTTAGCCTAGCTGTTGCCACCATAGCTAAACGGCCAGACAGTTTGTGGTTGGCAGAAAAATGTCTGTGTAGAAGCTGTCCAACTCCAGTCCTCGAGGGCCACATACTAGCCAGGATTTTCATATAAACCGTTATTTTCTGACATTTTTTAGAATCCACACTTTACTAAATTTACTGCTGTCTGTCAGAAATACTAAAATTTGTGCGGTCCTGGCTCTTAGTGTCTTAGGGACTGTAGTTAGACAGCCCTTGTCTTTATAAAGCTTGGCCAAGCTGAGTCAGACCTATCGGAGGTGGAAATTTCATTGTATTTGTGGTTAATAGCTGTAACAGTAGTTTTAGAAGATCAATTCTCTTTTTTTTTTATTTTCACACACTTTGTTTATATTATCCTACAACTGCAGGCGGAGTTGCCTACCAAACATGAAGGTTACATAGATAATGAACCTTGCTAAAGCTGTTGTCCCAGTTCTTTACTTCTGTGCTTCATTCTTGCAGCAATAAGAGACCTGGCTCACACATTTCTGAGCCAATTAATGCATTTTTTTTTCTATTTGCAAATCTGTTACAAATGTCTACCTCTTCTTTTACATAGGCAAGTAAAGCACTAATGAGTTTCATGTCTTGAACTTGTAGCTGTCTTGTTACTAAAGGTTTTTGAAAGTCTCATATAGGTGTACTGTGAACACATAGAGCAGTGCAGAGCAGGTATTTAAATGTGGCAGAATGATTTCTCAGCAGAATATTAGATTTGTTTAGTATTTGAACATCTGATCTGTCCCCTGCCAGGCAGATACAATGTGGATTCATTCATTAGCTACTTATTTCAGGGTTATGTTATATGAGTGTTTTTATTTGTAAGAGAAATGGAGCAATTACGCATTTTTATATTTTCAGTGTATAGCTGTCGCCTATATTCCAAAAGAAGCTACCATTGGTTACTATGACATCAGGTTTAAGACCACCTACCTGCTATGTTACTAGACCTACCCTGCCTTGCTTGGATTGAAACTTTTATACGTACGGGTGAATTGGCGTTCAACATAAAAAAAAAAAAAAAATCTGCAGCAATTACGATATTCTTCCCTGAAATGTTTTTAAGCTGGATAGGAAGAAGCTGTAGGCGGGGTGGTGGCCCTTGTACTGTCACCAAACTTTTCAGCAGCAATCCAAAAACAGCTGGGTGGTGCACCCAGCTAAAGTGGGTAGGGAGAACACTGAATGGGAACTTTGTGAAATCTGGGCCCTCATAATGGGGTCTGTGGTTCTTCTTAGTGCTACAATTCAGCAGCTGGACCTTTTTTTTTTTGTAGGAATGGTTTAGACCTGCCCCAGAGTCAAGCCATTCCGCACTGCAGCTCTGATTCTTAAAGATCCAACGTCTGCACGTTTGACAGCTGGTGGCAGTGACCAGTACTAATACCACTGCCCCTATTCATTCCCTATGGAGCCGCTGCAGGGAGATGCTACCATGTAATCCAGCTAGAAGTTTTTTCTTCTACTCGCTTGTGTGCAGAACATCAAATTAACTTACTGAAGAGATGGGCAAGTATACCATGGAAGATCATTTGATGAGCACCATCCAAGGCTTAGGGTAGACTGGTGCACACAAAGTAAAGATTTATCATATTTCTTTTTTATTCCTTTTATGTGTGTCTCTAGTCATCAGGACAGATGAAGTGAATGTCCCCAGTACAATGTCCAGCACTAAAACTTGCTTTGGCAGTCTGGAGGCGGCAGGTTGTTTCTTCCAGCTCTTATTGTTCTAGGTTTCTTTGCTGCTACTTACACTTATATGCATGCACAGGGGACATGGCCAATAGATAGAACTGCATCTCATTTGGTTTGCATAGAGTCCTAATGCAGGAGCTGCTCCCACATGTTACAGAATAGTAATCTGTCCACCAAATTAATTACTGGTGAAAAAGCTTTTATAGGGAATATACATTTTCTTTCTACCTTAAATCTACCATTTAAGAATTGAGCTCTTTTAAATCCTTGTTCTTTTACACTGTGATGTGATTACAAAGTGGTGTTAGCTTTGTTGTGTTTTGCAGAGCATTTGTTCAAGGTGACACCATCATGCATTGCATTCTGCCCTTCTAATTTGTAGGCGTTTCAAATGAAATCAAATTGCACCGTATAACCTACTTTTTATAGGCACTCTGTTACTGTGTGCTAAATTTTTGGATGGGCTTTTCTCTTGGTTGGATGTTGACAGTGCATTGGGGAAATGTGTGGGGTTGTTTTCTTTTCGTTCCTACTTTTTTGACCTTCATCATGGCTGACATTCGCAGTAAGTTTAGTCTCTAATCACCGCTACTATGTTAATGTCATTTTTACGTTTCAATTTATGTATGGGGAGGTGGTTAAGCAGCCCTGTTTTTGCAGCAGAAAAGGCAATGATCATCATAAAAAAGTATATGTAAATCCCCCACAAAATTAATTTACACATAAAGTAGCTAAATATGATTTTCTCTAGCCTTAAGGACTGCCAGTCATCCTTTTTATTTCCATAATTTTTTTCTGCACAAGTGACATACAGATGTTTTATATGCTAAATTATGCATCAAATAAAAAGGCATATGCACATTTAGATTTCTGCTAACATTATGTTAAACCTTTATCTGAGGCTTTGTTTTGTAAAGAAAACCGTCCTTTAACACCAGATATCTCTTTTGAAAACTTTTTTTTTTTCTTTTGCATACCTATTTTGAGCTTTAGATAAGTGATATTGCTGACCTCTCTGATGATCTAGTTAGCAGATGAAAACAAAATCATTTGAGGCTTACACATGGTTGAAGACTTTCCCATATCCATGTGCCAGTATCTGAACAGCCCATAATGGGAGGAAGGAAGTGAATGGCTGGTGATCCAACAGGACTGGGAGAGCAAAAGAATGAAAGCTGCTGGAGGTGCAGTGAAGTTACCTTGGCCTGGAAGGTGATCAAAGACCCCTCTTCCTTGACATAAACTGGAGCCTTGTACTAATGTTTAATAAGAGAGCAGATATAAATTTTCCATAGGTGAATCAGGACTTTACCTATTTATGTTTAAAAAAAATAAAGGCTGGTTGTCTATTGCAAAAAATAGTTTGCAGGACACATCAGTGCTGGAAAACGTTTTAAAAATTTATCAGAGTTGTAAATAAAGTGGGTGTGGTGTATGTTGCTGTGTGTTTTTTTTTTTTTTTTTTTTACCTTATGTAAGGGGCTTCCTATTTAAATTGTTTTTTTATAGTAAAATTTTTCTTCCTTTTTTTTTTTTTTTTTTATAAATGTTTCATCAGTAGTAATCTAACCCTGAAAGGAAGGTTGATCTCATTAAAGAAAATACCACCAGCCATATATAATTATATACAGCCACCTTAGCATGAAAGTTTTCCTTCAAAAAAAAATTCAGGATTAGGTATTTTGGACTGGAACTGTCATAGACGGTACCAATGGTGCTCTCAAAGCATCCATTAATGGTGGCCTGCTCTTTATCTTTACCATTTTGGTTGTTCTTTTGCACTGTAGAAAAAAAACTGTAACAAATCCCCCAATTCATTTCACTTGTTACATGCACAAAATAAAAGGTAAAAACAAATTATTTGATATTCATATCCTATATAATTTGTTTTGTGGTCCATTTTGTATTCTGCCTTCAGCACACATTCACATGGGGGCATAAAAACATTCATACTTTATCGGTGCTTTAGAAATTGAGCTGACAAACTTATTTTGATGACAGAATAACATATTGTCATCTGAGTGAGCCTTGAAAGATAACTGCTTAAAATTGACAGGCGCAAAGCTCTCTGTCACTTTGAGCACGTCCTCTGATGTGCACAGAATGCTGATAGTACAAATATAGGCCCCTCGCTGAAGAGCGCGATACGTAGTGACCTTATTAAAAGACTCTCGGAGACATCCGATGTCACTCATTGTATCAGTTCATCTTGCCTCGTCAAGTCTCTGGCCTCCTCGTCGAATGTCTACTCCAGAGGAATGTCATTATGGTGGCAGGTTCTGAATGTATGACTGACAGCACACGTTTGTATAGGAATTTTATCAGTTACTTTCAAAGCTCAAGTGTTTCATGTCTGTACCATTTCTGTAGGCAAAACATCCACTACAGGCAACAAGTGAGAGCAGTCTGTAGGTGCAAATACTGCAATGCCAATAAAGTTGGTTTTCCATTAAAGTCGAACTCCAAACAAGCCAATAAGAAGACAGATAAAATATTTTTATGGGAGCTGTTTTACATTTCAAAGTTCCCCCCTGCCCCCATGAACCTATAAAAGTTCAATGAGGTGTTCTCACTAGCCCCTTTCAACTGGGTGCACTGCCCAGCGCTTTTCATTAACCACTTGCCTGTTTTTGGGTGGTTGCTGAAAAGATGGGTCACAATACAGGAGCTGCCTCTCGCTGAAAAGATTGGTCACAATACAGGTGTTGGGCTCTCCCAAGAATTTGAGACATTGAAAAGCTGTGCAGGGTTGGGTTCATTTCTCTGTCACTCTTCTCTTACCTATCATGATGTTCCTTACTGACACATGAGTACTGCATTATATGACTGGTTACTTGTGCTGCTTCTCCGTCTCCCACCCTTAGCTCCTTTGCCTAGAGACTGCAAGTGGCTGATACAAAGTCACATTCAGTTTTTAACATTGAACACAAAGAAAATAATCATTATGTATTCTTGAATAGAAAGCTCCATTCACCATAGCCTTCAAGTGTACTTGCTACTGCCTATATCTATTATAATTAAACAGGATTTATATAGCACCAACATATTATGCAGCGCTGTACATTACATTACAGACGGTGACACAGGAGGAGGAGAGGACCCTGCCTTGAAGAGCTTACGATCTAGGAGAATATATATATAAGGGGATCCAGGCAGCTCCAAGTAAAATTTATTAATTCTTGTCCTTCCCATTTTTCACCATGTTTGTGTCTTCATTCCATCAACACCAGTTAGTGGGTCAGAAGATATGGTAGACTTATGGTGCCGTGTGGTATGATCAACAGCCCCAGGGCAACAGGGGTGGTGTTCAGGTCAGTAACTGGGGATGACTTCTATCTATTCAGAGGGTGTTCCAGAACCCAATCTTTCAGAAGCTGGGTAGAAAAAGGGAATTCACTGGTTTACATTACATATTTAAAACATATAGGGCCATCATTCTAGATATTCAGTACATATTAAATGATGCAGAGCTAAAATATACCATTGCAGTGTTTTCTATTCATATTCTTGGCAGTGTAATGTATTGAGTATATAATGTATGAATTTTGAGTGTTGGAGATGTTTATAATTGCATAATAAACAATTAGCTCCATGCACTTGGCCCTATTATTTTTCTTGTAATTGGAGTCCATCTTTAAAGTAAAACTACTTGCTTAGTAAGGATTCAAAGTTTTTTTTACCAGCTTATCTAGTGTGTGTGTGAATTTTAATATAATGGTGGAATTTGTTCCACTGCCTTGGCGCATGCTGGCTAAAACCACCATATGGAATTTCAGAGTTGTGATCTCCCGTAAGAGATCTAGCTTTTTAACAAGGATTTTCTCCTTTCACCATAAGCTGCCTACTCCCTATCTATAATCCCGGCCGAGAAAATGGATTACTTTGGGACGAAATGGCAGTTTAGAGAACGGCATTTATCTTGGGATAAAACTGTCTGAGATATAATACAAGAAGAAAAAAAACACATTTACATAGATAAAGTCTGGGCTAATGACTCTCATGGAAATCTCATGCAAGAAGCTGCCATTTATAATCAAGAACGCATTTGATGCTCAGAGTAAAAAATGACTGCAGCAGAAGAGAGCATTATGTGGGGAAGCAGATTGGATTTTCGGGAAGTGAGATGGTAAAAGTCATTACATTGTTTATCAGCTCAATGCCATTTTAACAATGTTATTATTGGGTTTAATTCTTTTACTCGGTATCAATACTTGCAGGCTAGCCTCACCTTGATTCAAGCAGTTTTTACATGTTACATGTCTGCGAGTCTCAAAAAATGGCTTTGTCTGTCTGACTTGAAACAGAATGGGTCTCTCTGTTGTGCAGATACTTACATGGTCAATAAAGAGTTCTATCTCTCCTTTTTTTGTATCAACAACCTTTTATGGAATCAGATTCTAAACTGAATAAAGAAGATTTTTCTTTTCTACTTTCAAATGCTTGGTGTCTAAATCTCAAGGTTATAAGGCCTGACAACATAGATATACACAGTGTGTATTGTGTGTGTGTGTATCTGTCTGTCATTTGCAATCCCTTTTTAATGTACAGCGCTGCGTAATATGTTGGCGCTATATAAATCCTGTTTAATATTAATAATAAAAATATACATACACACAGAGTGTTCTCTCACTTTTCAGTAACAGCCTGGCTGTTTTTGGTTGGTTACTGAAGAGTTGGGTCACAATATAATGGCTGCCACCCACCTACAGCTTCTTTCCACCCAGCATAAAAAATTCTGGGTAAGCACTGATTTTATATGGTATATTTGGTATATTGACAGTGTAACAGCTACTATGTAGTGTAAATTGGGTGTTTAGGTGTTTTCATTGTTGGGTAATTCTACAGGCCACTGTATTATTGTACTCCATTATGCACTTTCAGCATCCTAATAACAGTTTGGAGAAGACATCTTATGTTCCAGCATGACTGTTCAGTGTACAAAGCCAACTCCAAGAAAAGTCTTAATGAGTGAGCACAGATCCCTAATCTCAACCCTACTGATCACTTTTGAAATGAACTGGAAGGTTATTTGGATACCAGGTCTTCCTGTTCACTATATGGCTTCACAAATGCATTTAGGCTAAATAGGCAAAAGTTCCCACAGACGCATTCTAAAATAATATAGATGTCTTCTACAAAAAATTGGACGCTAACTGCAAATTTTCGTCGATTCCATATTTATTAACGTGGTTTTGAAATGGGATAACCCAAAAAGCTCATCTAAAAGGTGATGGTTCTTTCTCGACTTCCTTTCAAGCATATAATGATAACCATCAGACCAAAAAAAAAGAAATCATCTCGGATGTAGCCTCAGTAGAAGCAACAGAATGAACCCAATTTAATAAAGTGTTCAAGATTGGAGAAGATAGACTAGAGAGATCCAGCAAACCTGGTTGAGAGATCCAGCAACCTGGAATGGATCTGGTCCAGGATTTCAAACATTTGCCAACTAATAGAAAATTATTTTTAATAAATCCATTCCACGTTTGTTGGATCACCCAGGTTCTTCCATGCATCTGTTTTCTCCAATCTTGGAGAGCTTTAATAAATCGGGCCTATTGTGTCCATGGTTGGTAAATTGACAAATAGACAAAAAATGTTTTCATATGTTTCTCATCGCTGTTTGCACACTATTCTTGGTGAGAAATATGTACAACTACTACCACACCACAGCTCCTCTAGTGATATTATTGTATGATATTTCATGAATAATAGGGGAACACTCGTTAAATAAAACTGGAAGGTAAGCCTTGAGATGCATGGAGAGGAATCATCCTACCTTCTCAAAAGTTCAGTTTTTCATCAAGGTGTTGCTGTTGTCCTTCAGGCCATTCTACTCTTTTCGGACAATAATCTGGTGATCATAGATTTGGAACCTCTATCAGGATAACCTCTATAGGATCCCTAAAATATGGTTGCCAGCTCACCAACAGTAATAACCATTTGACTTAAGTTCTAGATCTTTGCCTCCGTTTTCAAAATGAGAAAGTGTTTTGTCTGGAGTTCGGCTTTAAATTGGTAAACTCCCAACCTTATTAGAGCTACAGTGTTTGCTGCATAGCATTAAATGCTTATGGATTGATTTTTGGCTCTTTAAAACTTTTTTATGCCACCATTCTTAGCAGTGCTAAAGTTTAACTTAATTTATCATTTTTAGGTTTCCACTTCCAGCTGCAGGGAGCGGTTATTACTACTGACTGACAGGTGTGAATGTTTAGTGATAGCACTATATAATGATGGACATGTGAACTTTTAAACTAGGACATGTACTGTTATGATAACATGCCCTTCATCACCTATCAGCAAAGAATACATTACCTAAGCTCTTTTTGTTGGAGTTCTCATTCTTCATTCTGAAGAGGTCACCTACCTTGTGTTAAATAGCAGATCATTTCGTCCATGGAATATCCTGAAAAAAAGATGGAGCTTTTGATGGAGTTTTGATGAAAATAAAAGTGTATTGCATAGGACTTACGCTACACGGTTTCGTACGATGACATAAAAAGCCTAAAGTAAAAAAATAACTCTACAGCTAAGCTCATATCACATAAACAAAATACATTGTAGAAGAAGTACTTTTTGCCATTCTTTGCACATAAAAAAAGGACAAGTTCACACATACTTTACATAATGATCTTCCCTCTAAATTGGTGACTATCTTCTTAAAACCTTGCCCTCCTCACCTTCCAACAGTCCTCACAGGTTGTCTTTTTACCAGGGCAGCTTTCTTAGTAAAGTTGTCCTCTGTCTATAAAGTCATCAGTGGCTGAATGGCAGGCTTAGGACTGTTTTTTCTGATGGTGACCATAGTGAGCCATGCTTATATATTGGTCATAAAATAACTGCCTCAATCAGAGAATTTCAGTGATTGGATTTACATTGGAATTCAATTGTCCCTGTTGGATATACAATGAAGCTCTAAATCCTCTCTGCCACCAAAAACTATAGTAAGTTGTTTTTCTTTGTTGTTTAGCTTGTGACTTGAAATGTAATATTTTGTCATGTCACCAGGGTAATCTTCAGCAGATAATGGCGTACTTATTTGCATTTTCTTACTTTGTAGGGTTTTCTCTTTTTTTTTGTGTGCCTTGAAGCTCATGCATTACGAATGGAAATTGCAGCTCGGCTGGTCTGCTGTTGGCCATAATCTTTCAGTTTTTTTTTTAATGTAAAAACTGAAGTTAGAAACATGAACAGCCACTGATGTATTTGGGTTATTGATGAGAATTGAATTTGCAAAGGGAAAATGGGATTTGATTTCAGTGTGCTTGATAATGATGTAGTCCAAATGGATTTATAATGGTCATTCATTGTTTTGCTCCTGCAGTGAGCTTCATTGCGGAATATGTATGCCTGCACTGCAACAATGAAATCTAGCTTCATCCACCCATATTAACTTGTGAAAGGTTGAAGCAAACAAAGCACGAGACTTGGGACCATGAACACTGTGAATACAGTTTATGAGGATGTGATTGAAGATCAAACGGTTTGAGTTTAGCCCTATTCCCATTGCCAAAGCTAAACCATAGATATAAATTGATTTTTTTTTCTGTTTGCAGGCTGCTTCATAGCTCCAAATGAGAGAGCCCAATTGAATATTCGGTTTATTTCAGCTAAATACATATCAGGTATATCAAAATACCAATTTACCTTTAGAAAGCAGCCACATTCTGAGTAGAGAAGCTTGTCCCCAGGCCAGCCGGCTGCAGAAAAAGACCCTTGATCTCTATATGGAAGCAGTTATATGCAGTTCAAGTAATGAACTCCATAAAGCTCATGATCCCTTCCTATTGGGGAGCTCTGGTAGTAGATGGAGCTTTAAAGCATATGGAACCCATTGGTAATATTTTCATATTCATTTTTTTACACCTTGACAAGGATTGAGTAGTGGTTGTCATCAGGAAGGCACTGGGAGCAAAAAAAAAACATTGTCACAGTTTCTAATTTTTTTTTTTCACCCCAAAACTTAGAATAGGCTTAACCTATGAAATTGGGTAACATTCTGCTGGTTCTTGCCCGTCTTCTCCTGGCATGGTCAATGGTGCTGTTTAATGCATGTGATAAAGAGCAGTGTTCTTTCCAGAATTTTTTCTTTAAGCTGGGTGGAATAATGTCTCAGGCAGGTGGCAGCCCCTGTATTGTGACCCAACATTTCAGTAACCACCCAAAATCAGCCAGGTGGTTACTGAAAAGTGCCGGGTGGTGAGCCTGGCATGTCCTTTTTTTTGGCCCCCAAAAGAATTATTAATATGAATTGCAGCTGGCCCGCTGTTACTACAGATTGTAGTAGCGACAGGCCAGCTGCAATTCATATTAAGAATTCTTTTGGGGGCCAAAAAAAAGGGACATGTCCAGCCAGATTTGGCCTGCGGGCCAGAGTTTGACACTCCTGCTGTACTGTATTATTTCTTTTCCCTTCTAACGATAGAACAATTATAGTTTGACTGTGCAGAGGTTTAACAAGTTGTAATATAAAATTGCAGAAGTCTTCTGAGGACTTCCCAAGAGGAGCTTATTCCTGCCATGATAACATCTACATGGCTGATCATCTCACTTGATAGTTTGTTCTGTCACAAGGCTTGTTTTCTCAAGTTGTATTTGACTACATTATTCCTCCACTCCATATTTAGTTGGAACTGTAGTCAACTAAGACATCTGCTGACCATCCTAAAGTCATAAATTGTAACAGACACCAGATCCTAACTTGCTTCACCAGGATGATGGTTGACCATGTAACCCGGGCATTTGAACATCTGCTGAAATGTGGAGTCAGGGTACAGATTGCTTTATCCTTCATTTCAGATCATATAAGCTATGTGTTTAGACTTGACATGGCCATCAACTGTTGGGTCCTAGACAAGTTCTTCATCAAAAGGTATTCCATAGCTTGCATTGTAACTCTTTTAGCTTAATTGATTAAAATTCCTCAGGCCTTTGCTGTAACTATATTCAATGAACGTTAACAGGGACACCATATATACAAATGTCTTTGCAGTAACTTATTTTTTCTTATTTCTGCTTTTTTAATTATACCAGGAAGATTTCATTTGAAAGTGACACTTTTTCTTACTCATTGTGTTTAGTTAAATTACCTTATCTTGTGTTAATGTAGAAACATTGAGTTTCCCAGAAAAGCGCTGCATATTTTATTCGATGTAACTGCAGTTTACTCTGGATAAATCATAGCCAAGAAAATGAGTCAAGACTTGATCTTCTCGGAGTGTTAACTCTATTGCTGGCAAGTAATGTGTTTCTTAAATACTCATATATTTTGTATTGTATCTATTGTTATGCATGGCATACAGTTTTAGGGATTATTATTTACAAACTTTTGTTTGCAGATGTTTTTTTTCTGTCTATTTTAAAAGTGAGGATTGACAGTGTAATAGTGAATATCTAGAAATGGTAACTGCCAAATGGTACTTTGATCAATGCACTTCCTGGTATGTAAGGGTGCCTTGGCATACCTGTGCCTAGAGCTGTATGGCTGTACATTTGAAATACAAAGCACTGCTGCTTCTTCCATCACATTTTAAAGTCTTTGTAGTGAGGTATGGAGATTCTACTTACTGTGCTGCTCACTGTTCTCTTTGCTGGAGGTTCTGATGTGGGGAAACAAAGCCCTGACTTGGTGCCAAGATGGTGCCTCCATGCAGAGCCTTGGTGCAGAACAAGGCACGATGGGGGTAATATTGGCTGCAGGGGGGCCCTTAAAGAGGAATTTAATTCTTAATTTCCTGTTCTGTCAACACAAAAGAAGAGTGAGCAGAAAACTCTCCAATAAGGACCCCTGTTCCAGTGAAAAATTCCTTTTATTTTGAGTGACTTCTTTTTGCTTCCTGTTGTCTCCTTTGGGTATGAAGTGTAGAGAAGTTACCACAATGGTATCGAGCCAGCAGAAAGAAGCTCAGAGGTTGTTATGTGGTTATCCTTTCCTCATCCCTGTAAACAGTGCCTGTGGTTGGGACACTACATGTAGGGTTTCACACATGGCTACTTATCAGGATCAGGTTGGTAGTGAGCTATTGAGTACTGCTTTCTGTCAAATGTTCAAACTTTGGTCGAACCAGCTTAGTGCTTAAGTCTTCCAAGTGAGGAATGGTTGGCAGGGTGCTGCACAGGAACTGCTGTTCTTACCACTCATCTCAACTTGGCCTAACTTGGCCTGATATTAACACTTTCTATCCAAAACCTAAAAAGTTTTCCCAAATATACATGTTAACCATCAGCATACGTATTTGTTTGACTAACAATGAAAACTTGAAGTTGAAATGTATATCTCATTCATGGCAATTTGACTGGTGGGGAGAGGCAGCTGGAGAGAGGACTGTTTTCAGCCAATGCGGAGATCAATTCTGCAGAAGCGGTTGGCATTAGCAGCATGCGTAAGTAGAATGGCTTTTCAGACAATACATGTTAATGTATGTATCTTTAGCTTTTCTTTGTTGGAATTTTGTTGAAATAAGTTACAGTAAATGGGAGTCCTGTGGGTTAAGATGTTTTTTTAGCTGTTTAGAGAGAGATTGGCACGATGATGATGCTTTTAGAACATATGTTTAAAGATTACAAGCTACACATTCAGCAGTAGGAGCGGAGAGCCTCCATTGCAGGTGTGAGACTTAACAGCTGCACAACCCTTGGTTGCCCGAAGCATATGTAGAGAAACGTGCAGACTTAATGGGTATAACAATACAAAGGACAGTAACCTTATGCAAAGTGCAGTATTCCCAAGCAACCTATTAGAAGTAAGATTTCCTTGAGTTTTAATAAAACTGTCTTGTAAGAGGAATATGACTTTTCTTTGTTGCAGATCAGTAACTCTTTCCTATCACCTTCCTACCCTATGACGGCAGTGTTGAACCCAGAAATTTTTTTAGGCCAGGTGGGAAGAAATTGTAGGTGGGTGGCAGCCCCTGTATTGTGACCCAACTCCCAAAACAGCCAGGTAGTTATTGAAAGTGCCAGATGGTGAGCAACAACCTAAAGGGATTGGAGAGAACTCTGGACTGGACATTGAAAGGAGAGGTATCAGGCTGCTAAACTTACCTGTAACTCTACTTCCTTATCCTATCAGTGATGGTGCATGAGCACTGCATCCCAATTTCAACTCATTTTACGTCTACTCACTCTCCTTATCTGAAGTCTGTTCTACATATGGCCTCCTATCAGCATGTTCCTTGTGCTGGAGCACTGCTTATTGGCTCCTTATGGCACTTATATTAAAAAAAAACTACATTTAATTATTTAAAAATAACTTAGATTTGCATACATTTGTGTCTTTATATTTTCCTAATTAAATCTGCTTTAGTATGGAATGCTTATATTGGTTATAAACCATTTTCTTTACAACTGATTATGAGCACTCATCATGTGTTGGTGGTTTTCATTGCAATCTATTGTCATAGCCTTCTTGTTTTCAGTGCAGTTTTGATGGCCGACTGTAACCTTTTTTTTTTTTTTTTTTTAATTATTTTTCCACTTTGCATTATTTAGAAGATATAGATAAATTATCCGAGTTTTTTTTTATTTATTTATGTGAATTTTGTAAGCAAAGGTCCTTTGAAAAGCAACAAAACCGATGTATTATATAAACAATTCTCTGTGTCCTTCACCAGATGTTACCAGAGAAAGATGTTTATTTTAGGTTACAAAGGATGAAATTCCATTTTATTTATGCCAATATTGTCAGAGGCAAGCTGTTTCTTCTATTTAATTAGGTGTGCCATAATTGTTTCTGATGTCCTGTTGAGGGTAAGAACATATCGTAGTATTTGAACCTTCTAGAAGAAAAGCTTTCCTGGGTATCAGTGTCTCCATATGTTTATAAAGAGCAAGAAAAGGAATGTCTTTAGAGAATTGTGGATACTATAACAAAACCATGTAACTGAAGAAAAACAGCAATAATTTCCAGCAGAAAAAACACAACTGTTTACAGCTGGGGTGTCCAAACGTTTTGCAAAGAGGGCCAGATTTGGTGAGGTGTGGGGGCCAACCATTCAGCACGTACTCGGGGTTAGTGTGGGCTTGGTCTGCGCAGGTCTCGCACAGCACACACCCACCAGGGTGACGTGAGGGATTCCCTGTGCAAGCAGTCCGGTGTCAGAGCACGTTCTTGGAATCGGAGTAGGCGTGGTCCTTGTGGGTCCCCCACAGCTTACGCTCACTATAATGACGTAGGGGATTCCATGTGCACACATGGGACCGATAATTGCAAGGCGGTTGATCAACTCTAATGAAATATAAAATAACTTTTTTGTACGTGTGTATTTTTTACTGTGGTCAACAGTGCTAGCGGGTCGCATATTAATGATTTTATGACCGAGGCTGCGGGCCTGTGGAAACCTGAACACAGGCCGCAATTGGCCCGCCAGCTGGACTTTGGACATGCCTGATGTACAGCAATATAGAAGTCAAATCAAGTTTTGTATACTTCAATAATAACACTGTGTCTTTGCTGAACCTCCAACCTAATCTATAGAGGGGAAGGTGGAGGTTCAACTTTAGGTTCCTCTTGTCCTTGTAGCCCTTTTTATGTTGTATACTCTTATCTTTTCCTGATATCTTAAGCCTGGACACCTTAGGAAAGGGTCTTCTTCTTCATCCGGATAGGTGGACCTCATTGATTGATACTTTGCAGGGTTCTCCCCAGGCTCTTTTAGCTGGGTGCACCACCCGCACTTTTTAGCACCCACCCGGCTGTTTTTGGGTGGTTACTAAAGAGTTTGGTCACAATACAGGGGCTGCTACCCACCTACAATTTCTTCCCACCCGGCTTAAAAAAAATTCTGGGTTGAGCACTGCAATGCATTATACCATAGCGAATAAAAAGAGATTTGGTCTCCCTTCCTTAAGGGGCAGGTCCATGATCTTTTCACACACCGTTATTAAAGCTCACTGAGACTGAAAGTCCTGGAATGGATTTCCTAAAATCATTTGCTATTTGTCAAATGTTTTCAATCCTGAACCATATCCATTCCACGTTTGCTGGATCATCCGTGCTACCCTATCTTCTTGGAGAATTTTAATAAATCAGCCCAGTGTGTCCTTATTTCTCTTGGTTGCTTGGCTTTGGATATTATG
Source organism: Pyxicephalus adspersus (assembly GCF_032062135.1). NCBI lineage: Eukaryota > Metazoa > Chordata > Amphibia > Anura > Pyxicephalidae > Pyxicephalus > Pyxicephalus adspersus. The sequence continues at coordinate 59,549,217 of NC_092865.1, read as the reverse complement.
CAGCCTGGAAGACTTAAGCTACGTACACACGTCAGATTTTAATCGCCCGATAATCGGCATCGGCCAATTATCGGGCGAAAATCTGCCATGTGTACAGTCGGTGTCGTGTCGGTGTCGTCCATCGTCCGGACGACCGACCTGCCGGATCCACGGACGATGGAAGACAGCTGATCCTAATGAAAGTGAAGGGGGAAAGTGCGCAGCAGGGTGCCGCTCCGTCGCTTTCCCCCTCCCCTCTCCATAGAGCATGAACGGTGCTGTATGTACAGCACCGTTCATGCATCGTGCATCCCTGGTCGTTGGAAAGGATCGTGAAAGATCCTTTCCAACGACAAAAATTGAAAGTGTGTACGCAGCTTTAGAACGTCTTGTGATCCTTCTGGTGACTTCCTGATTCAAGTTAAATGTTGTAAACTGACCCGCAATGATTTGCTTACAACCCAATAATGCATTCTCATAATCAGCTATATAAAAAACGACTCATACACAGGATTGAAAAATGTTTACAAACTAGAAGTCATCGGTGGTACGTCATATTCCATAAGTGCTTTTTTCACATTCCAACACAGGTGATTCAAAGAAGCTGTTATGCTCCTTCCATCACTTGTGTTGGAACGTGAACACAGCACTTTGAATATGGCATACCGTTGATGACTTCTTGTTCGTGAGTATTTTTCAATTCATTGGGACTTAGCAAGGTCCTAGGTGGCATTACTTGTGCTGAACAATGAACTGCTTTTTCCACAGCGGGGCTGTGTGAGTACAAAATGTCATTAAGTGAATGCCATTGGTGTACAAAATACTGTTTCTGTACAAGTATATATTTTATTTCTGAAATCTATTTCATTAGGGTGGTAAAATGCATAGCAAATCTTCTATTTCTGTTAGAAGTCTTGTTGTGTAATTTGAGCAGATTTAACCTCTAGTCTAAAATAAATGTTCAACTATCTTCCGGATCTTTGAGCTGGTATGGTGGTTAGGCAGTGGGATGCCAGGGGATACTTTGTCACTTTCTTTTGGTTTGACATTCTGAAGCCTAACAAGAGCGGTAAAGGAAAGCAATTTATGTGAATTGTTTCCAGATTTAGTCTAAATGATATTCTGTATATAGACGTCTGTGTTCTCCCCAGAAACCTTTTTTTAGCTGGGTGAGGGAAAGCTTTAGCCGGTCGGTCAAACAAATTGGTTGAAGCACCACATGGCAATGTGTTTCACCTGCCAGCAGAGCTGGCAATCTGTCCATTCTTGATGACAGCTCTCTCTACACAAAGCTAATCTCTAAACTGCTTTTCCCTTGACAGCCAGGTGGCTGCAGAAAAATGCTGGGTGGTGCGCCCAGATAAAAGGGCCTGGGAAGAACAATGGAAGTCAATAAGTTAACTCTTGAAAATTTTGGAATCTGCTTTTTTTGGTTTACTGATAATATGCAGATTAAGGCTTTTAGAGTGACTCTGTCAGTAAAATAAACACCTGAAAAGAAAGCCATAATGTGGAGAAAAGACCTAATATATTTCAGCTTTATCAGGCCTTGCAGAAACATTTTGCAGGAGTGTTAGATCCATGTTCTCCTCTTGTATCCTGTGGTTTGATCCACCAACCCTTACATTTCATTATGTCAGAAAATGTAATGTAGGGTGCAGTGCACATTACAGAATTTAGTGGGCTGCTATAGATGTAAAAGTGTCCTTTTCAAGTTTTAGGGAAAAGTTTGAGTTGTGTAGTCAAAATGCTTTTTTAACAGTTTTCTGTTACTTGTTACTATAGAGAACAACCTATTTCCTCCTATTTGTGCATATTGGTGCATTTGAAAATTGATAACACAAGCCCTAGATAACACAGAAAGTTATACATTGTCTAAGAAGAAGAAAAAAAATAAAAGCTCAGAGGCAAAAAGGTCACTTTTGTTTGTGCATTCACTAGAGAAAAATCAGGTTTAGCATCTGGACTTCTTATGACTGAATCTTACTCTGTTTTGGTAAAACGTATCCAGAATGGAATACTGTGCATATGTTTTCCATTAATTGCTGGAGAACTGACTTTGCTGTAATGTACTCCTCGAATAAATGTACTTTGTTTGCAGTGTAGGTGTTTTTTATTCCTCCAGTTCTTTTTTTACTTTAAATAAGTTTTTACATTTCTTCCTTCATAATGGATTCTCGCTAATCCTTAGATCTGCTCTAGTTAGATAGACCCCATTCTTGTGCAGTAATTACAGTCTGGCCATTTGCTATGAAAGTGCTAGAAAAAAGCTTGCTTTCAATATTACTCATCTTTTATATTCAGAACAGGCAGACATTTTCAGCACTGGGCCAATATTTTATGGAAGGCAGCCAGTTAATTAACCAAGAACTTTGGGAATTACTTCTGCATTAGTGTTAAGCTGTAGAATCAGAAATTGTGTTGCTCACCTAAAGTAGACATTTGGCTACCATTAGCCGTTTGTACTCTCAGCACATTTTCCAAAACCATTTTTACTTTTTCCGTCTATAAAACTAGACTATGTTACTAAAACTGCAATGTTTGTGAGATGAAATTTTGATTTGTTTGTTTTGTGAAATACAAGTTCCATCACTAATGGATCCCTCAACCCCATGTGATGTTTGTAATCTGCATCGTGTGCTTCAATGTACTGAATTTTTGATCCGCTTAGGAAAAAAAAAAGGTGTTCTAATTGATAATTGTAACAATATAATTAGAGAATTACTTAATCTGCACTAATGAGACAAGATTAGATAATTGCAAGAAATGTGGTTGAACTGTAATGTGCTTTTTGACATCTGTTAATATTTTGTTCTTCCTGCGCTCTAATTGCTATAGTCATTCCGTCATTTTTGCTGCTTTTATGCAGTTACTTAGGTGAGAGAGGAAGATGAGCAAAGGTGATGGCAGTATGGGGAAAAAGCAAGAACAGACAATAAGGGTATAATTTTAAAATCTTGAGAAAGTAGATGATGACTGGCCCAGAGTGGCAACCTGGAAACATGACATTTATGAGAGGGCTTGGTGTTTGCTATATTGGTATTCTCTTTGATGTTGCGCAGTGTTTTCTGCTTAAAAGTTATTACCATTTCCAGGATTTACCCAGTAGTAACCCTCTTTGAAGAAGCCATGGTCCAGATGCAGCCATCTTGGCCATTTCCATTTTTAAAGGTTCTTTTTTGGCACAAATTTGGCTTACAGGTTTTGTCGTTCAGCCAATATACAAATCTTGCCCAATTCTGTGCTATTGGCTACAAGGAGACTGTAGAATTCAAACCAGTTAGTGGCTCACATTATTGTTGTCCATTGTGTACTGAAAGCTAAACATGTTTTAGTCTTTTTGTATGCTCTGTTGGCTGTTGTCTTTAGGACTGAAAGAAAAACTGAAAATCCAGAAGATGGGGTTGTCACTAGAAAAGGATTAAAGGGGTATACAATTTCCAGTGACCTCTTTCTAACAGAAAGTTTCTTCTCCCTTCTCCCAGACCATCGGTATTTTACCACCACGTCTGCTGCTCCCTAGCACCTAGTGTTGGATAGCCCAGGAGCAGGAAACGTGTTGGTAAAATACCGCGAGTGGTAATAGACTGTCATTGCTAGGCTTTTTTAAAAGAGGTCCATAGAACCCGGTGGTGATGGCACTAGGTCTAAAATAAGGTATGCAAGAAAATTAAAGAAATAAACAGTAAAATCAAAATATAAGCAGAATACATTGCTTTAGTTGAAAACTTTCCAAGGGAAATGCAAACTTGGGTTTAACCATTTTCTACTCTAGCTAAATTACAAAATTTTTTTTTTAATATTCTTAAGATGGCAATCCTGGCCTTTTGAATCTGTACATAAAGAAGTTAATTCTCCACTTTAATCCTAATATAATATTTGGAAATCAGGCTATTGAACATGAAAAAGGTGGTCTTGAATACTTGAAAAAGCGTTGAGTTTGCTGCTTCTGTATTTGTATTTTAATAACTTTTATTTGCTCCACCCAGTTTCCTAGACAAAACAGCAAACGGATATTAGGTTAATCAGGAAATGTTCGAAGTAAAACAATGAAGTCCCTTTTCTTAGTATAGTCACACGCAGCGAAGGGAAGTCTCTGAGACATTGTGAAGTTGTGGTGGAGCTTATGGTTCTTTCCCTAAATCTCAATCAAAGCCTTTTGGTAAAGCAAATTTTGAGTTTCTAGGGTTGGGACATTTTTTTCTTTGCTTAGAGTTATAACTTCAGTCAATCAGGGCTTTTTTGCCTGACCTGTGAATGTTCTTAGGGGGAAATCATGAGGGGGAAACAAACGAATAGACTTACCAATGTCCTGTTCTTTCACTGTCCCCTGACTAGTGAGGTGTATTCCAGACCAGGGTGTATTGCTCCAAAGTAACGAGTGTGCAGAGTCTCCTGTTCCCTCGCATGGACGGTAAAATAATGGTAACATTTCTGGAAGAGGGGTTGCACTGAAGCAAACCTGTTACTTCACCCAAAGTGGAACTGAAGCGAAAAAGTGAAAAAAATGTTGGGTTTAGGAAACCTTTAGAAAAAAAGAGTCTAGGTTTTTTCGTGCCTTCAACCTAATAGTTCTTTATCTGGATTGTGACATCTCTGACATTGCGTCCTTTACCTGCTGGTCTTCCAAGGTTTTGAGTAAAATTTGGTGATGTATTGTATGACATGTGGAAGCAAAGCTCTGCCTCTTCCAAGATGGTGGCCTCCACTCGCTGAAGAATAAGGTGGGCTGTCAGTCAGGGGTAAAAAAGATCAGCTGCAAGGAGACCCCAGGCTTTACAATTGTCTTTTCCTTTGACCTCTACCTGACATTTTTTGGGTTCAGTTTTCAGATTTCAGTTCCTCTTCAGGCTAAAGCCCTCACATAGATATACATTTTAAAGGGATATTGGGGAGTGTTTGTTCTTGAAATAATAACCACTAAACTAAAATTAGGATGGCACTTTGTGAAGGTGAAGACGGTATGCTTTGGTTTAAATAATGGAAAAAAATGTCATATCCAAAGGGCAACATGTTGTGAAGGCAAAGGGAAAAAATAAAATAGTCTCAAAGTGGAACTAAAGTCCACTATACTTATTTGCTCTCTAGGTATGTGATGTTCGCTAGCTCACTCACCAGTAATGATTTGTTTGTCCCAACTTCCTATTGTTTTAGTGTCTTCAGCCATTTTTGATTGGCTGGGCGAACTGCAGTGCATGGGCATTGGTGTCATTATTTCTTGGCACCAGGGCATTCAGATTATGTACGTTAAAACGAGCATGCAGTGCTAAGAACTTGTAGCTTTTATCCTTCGTGGGCAAAGCAAAAAATTGTTATAGCTGAACGCCAGGAAAGCTGCAAAAACACCTCTGTAAACTATTTTTATCCAGAATAAACAGAATTTGTGACTTTGCAAAGCCAATGTTGTGATCCTTGCAGACCTTCCCTGAGTCACAATCTGGTCTTCAACCTCCACTAAAGCACTTTGGATAAAACAAATCCAGCCTCCAATTTGGTATTGAAGCAACAGAACATTCTTAATGTCACCCCTCTGATCTTTGCATTCTATCCATGTGACATAAAAAGCCTGGTTATATCTGCAGACAATATATCCTGATCTAAAATGTGAAGTCAAAACCCCTCAAACGTCTTTTTTTTTTCAGAAGAGTGAAGGCATTAAAGTCAGGAATTGCAGGGCAACCAACCTACTAACTTCTATGATGATATGTCCTTTGAGAGTTCTTTTATTTAAGCCATTATGTAAGGGATGCTTTTTCTTGTTTGAATAAAGTTTAAGACATCATACATCTTTATTTTCCTTAATGTAAAATTGTTGGCTCATGCTCAACTATGAAATCTGGCTGCTGCAGAAAACCTGGCAGCATTTAAGTTGCCCTCAGACGACAAATGGGAAGGTCAGCGTCTGCCTATATATCTATGTCACTGGAGTTTTACTTGGGCCCCTCGTTGTCCCGTAACTGCAGACTCTAGGACTTATACATGAATGTAACTGAGGCCACTCATGCCGGAGACAGTGATTTGTAGTAATAGGGTCGAGAAGCCATGTTTACTACTGTGTAAGCTGAAGATTGGCTCCTTATCTGAAATCCTCTGATTATTCTGGTATATGAGGATTGTAAATACTTCACAGTGTGACTTTTTATATATGACATTAGAACAGTTAAATTCATTAATTCTGAAAAAATTCCCGTGTGAACGTTAACCTAGTAGAATAATATTTACTAACTGATAATGTCATACTGTACATTCTGCAGAAATATTCACTGCATCATAGTTCTTCTAATAGAACGATATGAAAGTCATGTTGAGGTAGATACTTGTACGAAGGTAGGGAATTCATTAAATACCTGATCCAATGAAAAATAGCAGGGTAGATAAGGAAAGTGTTTAAATCACAACTCCAACTCAACATCGATTTGGACCTGCCCCCCAAAAGAGTCTTTACTTTGCCACAAGATGTTCTCCTTCCAGGTTAAATACTGGAAGACTTAAGAAAGGGTAGGAGTGCAGGGAATCCTGAAGTTGTACTGATGCAAAGAGCTCTGTCCTCTTTAATATTCCAAACCATATAACGACTTGGAGGAGAACCAAAATGGACCCAACATGTAACTGACCAGTGGTCATCAGAACATGGGAAAGAAGTTAAAGTCTTGAGTTGGGCTTTAATGTTTAAAGCTGGTAACATCCATCTGTGTATTTTACTGAAGTCAGCTTGATTGTCAGGTGTGACAATTAAAAAGTTACTACTTTATTCTAGCCTTTGTTTTAGATAAATATTTATGGTCTGTACATGCAATATAAGTAATATGTAAGTGCTACAGGTATTTATTGCCTACCAATCATGATACACACATGGACAGAGTTGTCATTTGTTTGGAGCGCCTTTTGTCATGCTGACCATCATCTATTTTCTGGTGCTCCTTTGGGGATTACAGAATTGTCTTTCCAAAGTCAAAAGATTTCACCTTAGAACATTCTTTATTGTGTTTTTTTTATTGATTCCACCTTCCCCTGTGACCATGACCTCCATGATGTGGGAAATCCACATTTTGTTTTTACAGTTACCACCAGATATAGAGAACCCCTGGCAGTAGGGACACCTGTGCTGGTGTCAACTCTCAAAGTGGTTTCTTTCCATTTGGAGAAATTTTTATTTAGTTTCAGAAAAAAAAGACTTCATGGAGGTTCTATCAATCTACCCTAGAACAATATTAAACCATATATTTACTTTCAGTTGTATATAATAGTGTGATGCTATTCCACAAACATTGTGTGTTGTTCTTTGGTTAGTTGTAATACATTTCTGTTGGGTAGAACACTCTACAGCAGTGTTAAATGTTCATTGACATTATTAAATAATGTCGATTTTTCACTTGATCGGTGTTGAAATAAATCTTTATCTCCAAGACCTCATTTATATTCACGTTGAAAGTAAAAAAAAAATTATGTCCTTGAGAGATAAAAGATGTAAGAGTATGAGGGGAGCTTACAAATAAAATATCTGTCTTATAATTGAAAATATATTGCATTGAAACGTCCTTCTGGAGCTGAGGTGCACATAGGATCAAAGGCCTCTTCTTAAGGTAGTCGATCTCAGCTGGCTCTTCCCAAAGGCCTTACTTTTTTGTAACAAAATGGGTAACCTATTCTTTCATGAAAGAGCTGTTGCGCTGTGCTCCTTCAGGAAAAAGGTGCATTGATGTCGTTATTTCTCTGTAGCTTGAGCGGGGATTGAAATGTCATTATTGGTGCTGCTAAACAAGACACTCAAGCCCGCATGCCTCCAAATGTGCAGAAGTATGAACACCAGGAGTTTAAAAGGGGGTTCTGTAAATAGAAAGTAAGGAAAAAATAATTTGTTGATTCACAAAACCAGAATTTTCAGTTTTTCCGGCAGGTGACTAAGGGAATTTAATTGTTTATATATACATCAAAAGGAGATCAGCTTGTTGTAAAAGCAAAACTTTTGCTTAAGACACCTTGGAGCATTGACTCCTTGCATTCGGTATTATTTCTTTAGCCCCTGTTCCACTGGCAGCCCCTACTGCCTCCAAGGCTAGATACACCCGTGCAATGGTTCTAGTCTGAGAATCAGCTCAGGACTGATATCAGACAAGAATGTTGTGTGCGTATAGTGCTCGTTGTCCGAACGACCGTCCTGGCGGATCCATGGACGATGAATGATCGTAAGGGGAGAGAGCGCAGTGGGGTGCCGCTCTGTCATTCTCCTTTTTCCCCTCTCCAGAAAGCAGAACGCTGTTGTATGTACAGCGCTCATTCATGCACCGTGCAGTTGTTTGTCATTGGAAAGGATCATGAGAGATCAACGACAATTATTGCACGTGTGTACATAGCCTAAGTGTGGGAAGAAGGAACCACTGTCCAGTGGGGGACCAAGCACCGTTCATTAAGCTTAGACCTTGCAAAAAAGCAACATTTGCCAGTGTAGGTCGCAGTACAGGTAGTCTTGCTTTCTTTGTTTGATAGCTTCATTTTTTGGCTTTGTAATTGTAAAAGAACCTCTTTTAAGCTAAATGTGGGCATTATGTTCACCAAATCCTTTTTGGCATCATTGTGCTGCACAAAACCTGTGCAGAAAGTAGAGCTGTGGCAAGGGCCCAGCTAGCCCACCCACTAATGATTGTCTGCAGAAAACTACAGGGGGTGAACACCACCGGGATCTTGCTCAAAGAGAGACTGGTCAAAGCAGACAAAGACTCAACTAAGAATATTAATAATAGGAGCTCTCCGAGAATACTTCATGCTTACACTAGCCGAATAAGCCTAAGCTTCTGCAAAAACACCTAGATCGGTAGATTTTCCAAATTCATTCAAATTCATATTTAGTAAGTCCCAAAACCATACCGGTCTCGCTTAAATTTGTTTTTTTTTAAGAAGTAGTTTTAAGAAGTAATGTATAGGTCCTATAAATTGAAGCGTCCATACATTTTAATATTCCTCTGCAATGAATGGGAGTGATTATTAGCATTTGCTTTGCGTGTCGGCAGTGTGCATCCCAGCTTATGGGTTTCTGTGTCGGTAAACCATTTGCCTTTCCTTTCCGATTTCATTAAGACAATCTCCAGCTGAGTCACTGAATTCTATTGGGATCATATTCCTGGATGCTGAGTGTTGGCAGCACCATAGCAAACCTCACTTTGCCATCAATGTGTTGTGTCACTTTCCATTAGTATATCAGCATGATTTGTACACTGTGCACATTGACATCTACAAATAGCTGTTGACTGTTTGAGTTGTAGATGTTTTATGCAGTGATATGGTCACACTCACTTTAATAAATACACATCACATCACAGTCTTCTTTTTGCTTTGTGCTACTCTCTTACTTATGTATGTGTTTTAAACAGTCAGACTATTGGCCTGATTTATTAAAGCTCTCCAAGACTGGAGAAGATAGACTATGATGGGTGATCCTGGCTGACCCAGCAACTCTGGAATGGATCTGGTCCAGGCCTGAAAACATTTGCCAACTAATAGCAAATGATATTTAAGTAATCCATTACAGGTTTGTTGGATCACTCATGTTCTCCCATGTTAGTCTATCTTTAACAATCTTGGAGACCTTTAATCAATCGGGCCCAATGCATCCATGGTGGACACCTGCTCCAGGTCTCCTGGGCTTGGTAGTATAATCTTGTCCTTGTTATTTTATATTACCTGCTTGCTGTTTTGACTATAGTTTATTCACATTGTTGGAGACTTTACTTATGTGACTATAGGTCTGTAGTCTTCATTGTGAACATTCCATAAGATCTTTTGCAGCAATGGTACCTGTTCCAACACTGGTAACTGCACACTTGCATAGCCATTCACTGTGCTGAAAACAATCTTTTGTGAATGTTTCCAGTAACGGGTGAACAAGCCACAAGTACACGCAGCTCCCATTCTAATCTATGGAGAGGGGGACGGACAAGCGAGTGGCACCCTGATGAGCCGTCATCCATAGGAAAGTACATTGATCATTCCAGCTCAGATTGACAAAAGACGTTGGGGACCACTGTACACATTTTAGATTTTCCCTTGACATGAATGTTCATCTCTGGCGACAGTCCTCTATAAGCTGGCATTACTTTGAAGCATTTCTTATTGCACAATTTTAGTAGTGAAGTTTGCCTGGAAATAATTTTGTTGGAAGCTTGAAGTCTTGTTATAATTTTGGAAACTCTTATGTATAAACAAGTACTAGATGCAAACAGAATGCTGGCAGCCATTTGGGAGGCTTTACTTGGGGGAAGCAATTGGATGGAGATAGGAGCACAGGATTAGTGTGGTTTGGCATTGTAGTCTGCAGTTAAAGTGGTAAAACCTTTTCAAGTGTGCCCAAGAGAAACATCAAGCCAGCATATGAGTCCGTGCAAAAACCAACACCAAATGGTTTTGGGTGGAATCAGCCTGTACGCTGCCCAGTTATTGCAAGCAATGCTGGGATTGGTCTCGTGGCAAATATCAAACTATGATTTGGAAGCCTACACCATGGCAATGAAAGCAGACTTCAAACATTAATGTAATTAGATCCATGTGATAACCCTCCTCCTGACAGCCACTCGGGATCTGGTCACCGAGAACGCTTCTTCCTGTGCCCTCCCTGATAAAGTTGCTAGCAAAGTATATTTCTCATTGCAATTTTTGGGGTTGTTTCCTGTTTTGCTCAACAATCGCAATCTCAGAAAGCTCTGAAATTTGTAATCAGAATTTTTCGGTGCACATATTATAGTATAGAGATTACAATCAAGTGCTTGATTGGAACACGGGATGATTAGCAATACAGTAATTTTACCATTTCAAAGTTTTGCTAATCTGCAATACAGTTTGCACAAAAAAGCTGGAGATTTTTTTTTTTTAAGTGTTAGTAAAGCTTCATATATACCATTGCAGGCTAAAAAGTACAGAATAAAGAAAAGATTTAAAAAGTCTATACTTAACTGGTAAAAAAAACTGGTACTGGTACTTAACTGGTAAAAAATATATATATGTATGTATGTATATATATATATATATATATATATATATATATATATATATATATATATTATAAAATATAAAAAACTCTTTCAAAAGGGAGATATGAGAGGAAACAGTAGGTGTTGTTTGATTCTGTCTCCATCAGGATTTAACGATAGGGAAAAAGTTGTTATTATTATTATAGAGCAGTTTCCGCTTTTCTCTCACCCATCTTCTTCATATGATGACACCATATTCTACTGTGGGTGCCAGGTGCTATGGGGGTCCAGGTCATCCTGCACTCACAGGAAGTGAGTTTAAAGCAGAAGTACAGCCTGGTATACCATACAATACCAAACCATATAGTTATTCACAAGCTTAGTCCCAAGGTAATGTTATCTGTAAAATAAACACAGCACCCCTTTAACAGTACATGGTGCTGGAGCAGCCACTTGGTATTGTTAGGTCCTGTTAAGAGGGATAGCCATATATGTGAGAAAGAAAGCCTTTTGTTTTGTATATATTTGCCTGATATTTGGGCAGAGTCTTCCTGGTTTGTTTGCACTGCAATTAGAAGAATATAGAAGTATTGTTCTCACAGTGGGGATCTTAGTATGGCACACTTTATGCCGGCTCAGTTTCTTAAGAAACCTAATATAATCCCCAGTAGAGGCAAAGGCAATTTGTATCCTTAGAAGTAATAATTGTATAGCAAATATATAGAAACAGAGGGAAATGTAGTTCCACTGTAATGATGAGGAGTGGCTATCTTCTGAGGCATGTCTCCAACAATTCCTATACCATGCTCCCATACTCTGTGTTTATCACCATCTCCAAATCTGTGACTACTTTCCATAGTATTCCATTAGTTATTGTCATGTTATGCCCATTGGTGATCTCAGGGGTAGCACTAAAGCCCCCCTACAATCACGTAAATTGACCACCACCAGATTACAGCATGAACCTGTTGCTGTGATCCATTAAATGAAGAACTTCTGTGCTTTTTATATATAGATTAGAACCTCTTCTATCAAACTACCTTACAGTCTTCAGGGTTAATAGCAATAATAGGTTTTTACTATCCAGTCTGGCGAGATAATGTAGAGGTGGGAAGCCTAGAATGTAATATTCATAAATATTCTTGTGTTTTTCAATTTCCTGTTTTCTGTTTGAAAATAATTGTATCTCCTGAACAGGACTAAACTGATCAGCATTTAAATGGTTTCTGCCTCTAAGGAAGCTACAAATGTACATCTCCGATGTTCAAGTGGATTAGATGTTTTTACCTAATACAGCTTGACCTTTCCGGTCTTACTAATGACTTGGATATAAAGCATTTAGGTGAATGCAAAACGCCAAGGCCAGTCAATGGATTTTATGTTTTCTAAGATATTTTTTCCCCATTTGTCCTTACGTTCATTATCTCGGAAGACTTTTTTTTCCCTCTTGACATTACTCTTCTGGAAGATGTATTGTATTCCGATCTTGGCTCCTGCATCCTGTTCATGGTGTTTTTAAAGCAGATGAGTTAGAAAAACTGGAAAAAGCACAACGGTAGAGTGTTTCTTCCTTTATTATCTTACTATTTGGATATCTCCTATCCCGACATATTCTTTTTATTTTGTATTGGATATGGAAGGGTTAGGACCCTTTTATTTGTAGTCTGCTTCCCCGGTACAAAAGACGTTTTAATGTTGTGTCTTCATTGAGGCTTTTAGTAGGTCAATGGTCCCGTCATAACTACTAGAGGGTAAATTATTTAGTCATTTTAGAAACTTAATACAACACAGACTGATCTCTTTAGGTAACATTTACGGATCTTTTCCCTCCTCATACATGTGACTGGACTGTAAATCTACGTACACATGCTAGGATATTGTTCAGACAGACTAGATTGTGTCCTTCGCAAATCTATCAAGTGTATAGTGTTCTTCCCTTGGTCAGATAGACCATCGGCGACCAGCGTACTTTTCTATAGTGGAGGACGCAGCAGGGAGCCTCCCACTTACTTCTCCCTTTTCCAAAGAACTAAACAATGCTGTTTGTTGTACTCTGGCTGGAATTGATCACAAAAGATCCTTTACAGCTACAAAAATCTAGCACGTGTACATAGGTTAATAAAAAGCAGCAGACTGATGATCCCGTTATCGCTTTGCTGGCCCCTTATATTGATTTTATTTTCTTGGTGCATGAGCGTTGCTACACATCTATTCTTTGTATTGCTTCTCCCTTTCCCTGTATGATCTTCCCAGCGCAGGAACTGCCAAAGCAAAATTAGGTACCTAAAAATGTTGAAAATGTGTAAGCCTCATCCAAAAAATATTCTAGTTGTAATTTTTGCTCTTAGAAGAGGTATACAAAATATAAGCTACCAAAAGTGTCAGGTATGTAGGTTTTCTCCAAAGGCAGCCATTCGTCCCATTTATTTGCATTTCTGATCACAATGGCTTAGTCTGATTTGGCCTCCTATGACTACCAAAAAGAAGTTATATCACTAAGGCAGGAGACTGAAAAGCCTTTATGTTTGTGGGGTGATTAAAAATCCAGATCAAAGGGGCCGATCAATTTATTGTATGAGTACTTTAAAGTCCTGGAGGGTTAACCGTTAAATACAAGCTAATTTACACCAGAAAGCAATAACATGGGTGGGCATGGGCTTTAGACATCATTATATAATATTTAAGGTGTTATTATTATTCACTAAACAAAAAGCAGACAAGTAAATAGCAATCTACTTTCTGTACTTCTGTTTTGCCTAGAGTTCTCTCTTAAGCCTTGACTGTTTAGCTTAGAAAGCTCTTATCTGGGATGTCACCTCTCATCTATCTTTCCTCATAACTCCCAAAATATACCCTAGATCCTGCTTGTTATTTGTCAGTGGCATTCAGTCACTTTAATGCTTTTTTAATCCCTGAAGAGCGTTGAGAGAGAAAAAAAAAAATAAAAGAGCTTTTACTGTATACTAATCGCTAATGGTACAAAAGGTGTATTGATTCCCAACCTTTGCGTGATTTAGGCTCCACGAATGGCTTGGAACATGACGGAATTGCTAATAAAAGAAATCTAAATTATAAGCAGCCGCCTCTGGCGGGTTAAAGGGGAGGTTTATTGAAACAAAACTATAATATCAGTGTCTGCTATGCATTTTTAGGATAAAATGTAAACCTGTATGGAAAAAGTCTTATCTTCCACATAGCACCCTTAAAATTTAGTGCAGTTCCATCCAGCAAGGACACCATCCTCCTCTCCCTGTAATTCATTCCTGCACTAAGTGTCAGCACTCCCATCCCTTGCCAGCACTTCATCTTCTGACAGTCTTCTTTTGCAAATCTGCCTCTTGATTTGCAGGGCCTGGATGACGTAATTCCCGTGTATGTGCATAGAACCAGTGTACTCCTACAAAGAAAAAGGATGACGAGCAGGCAGATGGGTTAATGTGGGACTTCTGCATTGTCTTACATTACAATGGCTTGGATTTGTGCAAGAAGATCGACCCAAGGGTAAGCATTAGATCAGGGGTATGCAAACTCCAGCCTTTAGGCCAAATACGACCCAGCCGGTAGTCTGTTCCGGTCTAATATCCCCCTGGTCGATTCGACCTAATCCCGGCTGGCAGGGGTCAGCAACCCGTGGCTCTGGAGGCGCATGCAGCTCTTGAGCCTCCTTGTTATGCCTCCCCTATTTACTGTGGCCGGCGTTAACACTTCCCCCGCCCTGGTAAGGGGACATTCCCTCTTCTGACGGGGGCGGAGCCATCAGCATGGGAATCGGGAGAGAGTCCGGCCTAGTGTGCATTCTTGACCTCCCAAAAAGGCCTAGTAGCCAAAAAAGTTTGTTGACTCCTGGATTAGAATAAGAAAAGGTGCTACAGACATGATAGCCTACCATTAAAAAAATTTAAACCTCTAGTTTCTGCCATTTGTTTTATTTTTATTCTAGTAGCTGAATGTTGGGTAAGGACTGTATTTTCCCCAGAATTTTTTTAAAGTTGGGTTTAAAGAAGCTGTAGGCTGATCCTGGCCCCTGTATTGTGAACCAGCTTTTCAGTAACTAGCCAAAAACAACCAGGTGGTTACTGAAAAGTGCCGGGTGGTGCGCCCAGCTAAAAGAGACTAGGGAGAAAACTCTGAAACCCAACAGCTTGTTGGGTTGGATGCAAGCTGGATTCCCCGGTTGCACCAAATCTTTCTTTAATGCATGAGAAAGCTGTTATTCCATTGCAAGCTCATCTACTCTGAACATGCCTAAGAACACTGTGACCAGGAAATAGATTCAGAAGAGTCTCCAGACATCAGTTTCTTTGCATCACACCTGCTGTGGCGCGGACACTGGTTGACTTTATTGGCACTTTTATTGGCTGTTTTATTTCTGGTGCGTTTTAGGATTTCATGTCCCCTTTTTTCCTGGAGCCTGTCCTGGTATGCTTTATCCTTCAGATGTTGTGCCATTTTTGATGACTACCCTTTTGACTTACTTTGTCTTTTCAATATTTTTTTTCAAGCAAGTCTTGCTTTCCCCGACGGCATTCTTGTATTACATTTTTCAAGATATTTCTCAATGCTCTCGGTGGTTTCTTGCAAACAACCTTGTGCGTTCCCTGGAAAGGTTAATAGTGTTTTGTGTCCTGTCCTCTTAATGCAGTGTGACTGGCAGTCAGATAACATTAGTCATCCTGCCATTGTTGAGTGACATATATTGAATACATAGTTTTCGATGAGCTTCTCGTTCTTGTATGAGACATACTTGACACTTTTTGGCGGGGCACTGATGTTTTGCTGCTTTACTAACCATCTCTGACACCTCTGCACCTGCCCCAGCATCCTCTTTGCATTTGCTTGCAATCCTGTTTTCTACATAATCGCTCAGTTGCTTAGAGACTCTCTCGTGAGCTTCGCTCACCTGTTTTCTCGCCCTCCAGAGAGAGCATTATCAGCTTCTGTAATGAGAACCGCTGCTGGGAGAAGCAGTTTTCCATCAAATAGGGACAGTCACCTTAAAGTGATGCTTTGATATTTTGTGTTAAAAGCCAGCACCATCTGAAATGGATTCTTTATTTAAATCACATGATACCTTTTATTGTTTACTTTTAGTGTCCAAATATTCCCACCAGATCCTCTAGTCTCTTTTATTACTAAAACTAATAATGGGATTCAATGTGAGCAAAACATCACTGAAAATGAAAGAAACCATTAGCAATACAATCTAAAACCCCATCTAAAACATAAATCTGCTGTGAATTAGATTTTTTAATGCAGCCCTTGTACAAAATTTCTAGTTTCGTTGCAGTGTTCACTCCTGCAGCTTTTATACGGGCGCACCACCTGGCAATTTTTAGTAGCCACCTGGCTGTTTATGGAAAACTTGAATCGCAATACAGGGGCAGTCACTCCTCTTCTGGGGAGAATACTGCATTGTAAAGATTAAAGTCCTGTGAGGGGTTACTTTGTGTTCTCATGTCCCTGTTGGAGAGATGCTATTTTACTGTTAAACAAAATCTCCAGAATTTTACAGTTGTCCATGGAAAAGGAGATACAGAGAAATCTTTTAATGGGACAACTGGTTAAAACTGCAATGGAATTTTTGGGGGATTGTCTCCTAAATTTGTTATGTCTTTAAAACAGAGGTATAAACTACCATTTCATAATGATTTTTTTTTTAAATATATATTTTGGGGGCACCAAGGTGTGGGGAGAAGACTGGTGTGTAGGAGGAGCAGAACTGGTGGGTGGGCTTTATTCCTGAACTGACCATACCCACGAGGAACAAAAATAATGGTGATTGTCCAGTAATGATATATAATGAAAAATTCCAGTTTCAACAGCAGTTGGCCAGCCTATGTTCCTTGCCAGCATAAGATCTGAGTGAGGATCATCCAATAGAAATGTTTGCCCACACTGCTTTGTGCCCTAAATAATTTTCTTTTGGACTGCAAAGAAATGTCTGTGATTGTTTTGCAGAAAGGCTGTAATGCATTTGATTAGTGTTTCCATTTGGTGCCAATGCAGACATATGGCAGCGATTGATATAGTCTGACAATAGCAGTTATCATTTGTTCAGTCTTCGTGGTTCAAACCAGGGCACATCTGTTGTAATTCATTGACCTTCAAGGTCCATAAAAGCTAAAGAGATTTCTTTTCATTTAATTTCTCCTGAACACCCTGCTCGTAGCTGAGCGTTCCTTCATCATTCCTCTCCTCAGCCCAGGTCTTCAGACATCGATCGCTTAGGACTCATTAAGCCAAAGTAGTGGTCTGCACATTTGTTTTCTTGTTTTAATTGATTCCTTTTTATAAACATTTATAGTGGTGGTTAAATAAATCAGAACGGAATTCTGAAAATGTATTTAGAAATGTCACATTTTGGTAATTACAGGGAGGAAGTTGAGCTCTGGAGGCCATTTAAAGTAAATGCAAAAATAAATAAAGCACATTGTTGGATAGATTGGGAAGGGTTAGTCTGTGCTAGGCAGATTCACTCTTCTGTTTGTACCGGTGGGTATTTTCTTGATACAGTGAAAATGTTTATTTTAAGAAATAAAAATAAGAAGGGAGGGTAAAATATCCAGAGGAGACAAATATTCCTATTCCAACTATCCAAGGCAGTAATTACTATAATTTGGGGGAGGATTCCCTTTGTGTTGTGTCCTAAAATGGGTAGTCAAAGGAAGCAAAAGATATCCTTATAGCTCCCATTCCTGAGATATTCCAACTTCCAGTTTGTAGGCTTGTCAACAAGTAGGAAGTGAAACAATATGAGGAATGGGATTTTGAAACAAAGGCATGTAACTAATCTTACTTCATTGGAGAACATGAAAATGCCTTTACTTCACATCTGTTGAGTGAAAGGTCGTCCTTACCAGGAACCATTCCAAACTACTTCATTTGACTTTTGACTAGCTTTGCATTCAATTCAAGCAAAGTCTACTGGTTATCATTTCATAGATGTCTACAGCCTGGAAATGCTGAGCGTTATTATATGTACATTTTATGAGAATATGATTCAATAGGTCTTTAAGATTTTTAAATTTGCTGCACCATTGATTTATGAATGCATTCCTGTATTTCATCATTCTATTGGTTCTCATTCATCAGTCATGTTTTATATCATAAAAAGAAGTTACCACTTACCAGTGCTGAGACAACCCCTGCTTAACTTTCTGTTTAGTAAACCTAATTGGTTCTCGCCAATTAAAGAATCAAAGCTCCTTCTTTTCATTCTTCTTCTAGTTCAGTGATTTGGGAGGCATTGAGGGCATTAAATCAGTATGACAGCCAGGCAACTAACATTTCCAAGAGGAAAGGTCATCTATGGCATCTTTTATATGTCCCTTAGATCAGGTTTTCTTTAATAACGGCACGGTGACCTAGCATTCCACCCATTAATATCTCCAGCCCGGTTGATGGTCACATTTACTTGTTTACTGACAGGTAGCAGAGATTGGCCCGTGGTGTCCTGTTCCCATGAGAACAGACCGGATGATGTCTAGAGATGTTCCAATGGCGTTTAACCTCTTATTGATAACCTGCAATGATCTAATGGAACATTTTATCATTTGCTGCAGCGAGAACAGCTGTGTGATTTAAGGATTATGACACAACAGGGAGCTCTTTCCGCTTGATTATATCTGTCTAGGGTGCATTACAAGCTGGAAGTATAGACAGAGCCCTGCACTGTCCAAACATCGCACAACCAGAATGGGTTTGTACAGGAAATGTATAATGCATGATTTGTACATAAGCTGAGCCGCTGCGTTTTTCACCCTAATATGAAGGCTGACATTTTAAAAGCCAATATTTTTTTGGCTTATTGCTTTGTTTGTATCCAATCCACCTGTGCTCTATTAGGTGTTGTATTAGCCACCTTGTGTGTGTGAAGGGCTTAGCCAGGTTTGTTTTTTGCGCTGCATCTTTCAGAGCTGCACTGTTACAGTTGTTGAGATATGTTGACACGCTAGCTGACCCGGTCATTGAACATTTTCCCTGTGGTATGTGTGTATGTCTATGGAAGTCACACAAGTATGGTTTATTGCAGGAGCAGCACAGTTATAGTCTGTTGATTTCAATTTGTTTAGTTTTGCTAAATTATTTGAAGAAACCCTTCAAAACTTAACCTATCAAGGCATTAAAGCAGCCAGACTCTTCCACATATACTATGCTAGTGCACTCGAGTTGGTGCTATCTCAATATTTAGAGAGCAAGGTGGGCAAGACTCTGGCAAAAGGCTTGGCTATTTATGGATGCCCTGGAGTTGCCTTTTACTGGGTCCTTTATTTTCCAAATATGATCTTCCTGTCCTAGAACTCCCAGCTGAGCTGTGGATTGTTATAAAAGGCAGGACTATAGGATGGGGAAGTATCCTAAACATTGATACTCAGTTCTTGGCCTGTCAAGTTTTGTTTTTTCTCCATCTTTCCATCGAGTCCACGTGCCACACCATTGGTTAGATGGAAGATCTACATGTGGGGAGTTTCATATGTTCATAGTTCCATTTATCATTTCTGTGTTTCTACAGGTTTAACAAATGGCCCTGTGTCCTTTGAGATGACCCCAAATTTACCAACCTTCCACCAAGTTTCCTATAACATTTATGTATTTATACAATCTGTTGACATCCTTTCTTAAGCAAATCTTCTCAAGAGTTGACCATTCCTCCCCAACACCTAAGTTCCCCACTCTCAACCTTAGATTTTGGGATACTTTTAGGTAAGGAATTGGGTGGAAGGGTTATGTTAAGATTAGGGGTATGTTGAGGGAAATTATTAGGTTTAAAGGGTGATATTAAAAGAATGGTTGAAAGGTAATTATAAAATGTTTGTAAACCTTAACAGTTACCTGTTTTGCTACTTTTGGGTCTGACACCTATTTAATAAACAAATAAAAACAAAAGTTGATCCCAGCGGAAATTAAATAAACGATAACGTTTTGTTCTCCATGTATTAGTAAGCTTTGTTTCCAGTTCACTGTGGACTGCACGACACCTCCCCACAATGGTATGGAGACGAGTACGGTGGAGGTGTTCTGCATTCCTAAACACTTGACTCGGGTCTCCGCCAGAGAATACCCTAAATGGTGCGTTGTCATCCTAGAACAGGAAAGGTGAAAAAAATCCTAAAAAAGAAATCTAAAGCCTGTTATTGAAGTTAGGACGCTTTGCTATTCCTTTCATAAGATAGTCTAGTACGCATGTTTTGTCTTGCAGTTGTTTGTTTCTGGTTACTGCTGGAATAACGAGTATTTAGCTTGCTGGATGCTTACATACTGTGCCACTAGTTCCAGGAAGGGAAGGCGGGATTGGATCGGGGTTGTACAAGGTCTCATGTCGAGTTCCAGTCTAGCAATCTTGCTGGGGATTCTTTCCCACATTCTCTTGTACTTTGCAATGTCGCTGTTAATTACATTTGTAATATAAACCTGATTTGAATATGCACATCCCATTGGGATAATCCATGACCTTTAAATCACGGGGTAGAACAAAGGGACCTGCAAGCAGAAGCAGGAACATATTTTAATTCCAGAGTGACCTTTTGAGATTCTGCTTTAAAGTGCAACTCCAGGCAACACATAAAATCAGTTGGTGAACACTCAACACTCTACAGGATACATTGTAGCTATTCATGGTTTACTTAATTTTCTTGCAGGGTTTTTGTATGATCAGAGATTTATTTAGGAATGTAGCTTAACATGTTTTGTGCAGGGAAATAGGATGATAGAAGAATTAAACTGAACTCCAGACAAACCTCTAAATCTGAAGTATTTAGAAGCAGTTTACCATGCAAATGATTTGTAATTCAATCCATCTTGTACTAAGATAAACAATCATAGCTTCTCTCTATAATTGCAGCAAGTTAAATGAGTGGCTGCAGCAGTTGGCTGTTTTGTGTTAGACCAGGGGTGTCAAAATCAAATATACACAGGGGCCAAAATTATAACTTGGACAAAGTCATGGGCCGACCTTGAAATTTAGTGAAAAAATTGAGGAAGTTTTTCCTTCTCATTAGATCTAAAACCTTGATGCAATCACCACCCACATCTCTTGGATAACAGCAGGCTACGCCCAGCCTGAGACACCGCTTTATGACATAAGGCCATGGGTTGCCAAGAAGCCCCTGTAACTCCAAAAGCCCCCTGGCACCTTCCATGTGTATCTGAGGGGGATTGCTGGAAATACCAGACGCAGCCAATGCAGGGCTAAATGTTATGAATGGCCCGCCGCTGGAACTCCCTCTTCATTGAAATAGCCCCGCTACTGCAATTCCCGGCATTACTTGTATCAATATACAAGTCAAATTCGGGGCCACATATAGGCAGAGAGCCCGCTGGTCCATAGACATGGGTGATGCTGGGAATTGTAGTAGCGGTGCTATATAAAATGCAGAAGCGGGCCAGCTGAAATTCATATTTAGGTTTCCTTTGGAGGCCAAAAAAAAAAAGGTGTTGCTGGCCAGATTTGGCCCGCGGGCCACAGTTTGTCAGCCCAAGAACCGATCAGGGACCGGGATTTACAGTACAGTGTCATTTCTAGTTCTATTTCCCAGTCCAGGAAGTAGATTTAGACCCTGGATGACGAACAAAGATATCTCTGTCCTTCTGGATAGAAAAATAGATGATGGCCCTTAAGTATATATACCATCCAAGGTCCTGCCGTAAATTAATGAAGATGTGCTTCTCCTCAGAAGCTTTGAAAACATTCACTGTTGGAAGCCACTGAGGGCTGCAGATGAGAAAAATAACTTTTATATGAAGCATGACAGTTCTCTGACACTGGTATATAAAAGACAGCAATCCTTAGGGTCTTCTAACTAATCATATATGAACCTAATTTGGTTTTGGTGGCGTCTAATCAATACAAGTGAAATTGATGCATTTAAATTGGTTGATGCTGTATATACTGTATCAGAATGAAATCTCTTCCCAGTAACACTGACTAAAATAGACGTATCCAAGAGCAGCATGTACCATCTCCTGCTGTGTGCCATCATTTAAAGGATAAAGCTGTTTTCCAGCCCCATATTGGTATTGTGATAAAGATTGCAGCACATAACTGTGATATGGCACGTTTCTTATTTATTTGTCTGTGCAGCATTGTATACATGTTGATCCCCTTAGGAATAAAGTAATTAAAACAGAACTGCAGCTTTACATGACCACCTTTGGCCCGTTCTTTCTTTGCAAAGTCACTTTGCTTTGTTTTTTCTATTCACAGAAATGTAAGTTTTTCCAAACTGTCTCTATGGACCCAGGGGTGGGCCCGTGACATCAGTTGTTTACAGGAAATGGGTTGAATGACACTGGCTGTCATTAAACTGGGAGAACCGAGGGCATCTAGTGACAAGGGGGAGGTCCTGCAGCTCTGGATTTAAAAATTTTATATATCTCAGATTTTATATAAAGTGGTGCACGGCAGCATCTTTTCAATTTTTCACAAAAAAGTGATACTTGGTTATCTACTAACTAGGTAAATTATAAACCAAACTGTATGTAATTTTTGGAGGCTCCATTATTAATATCTGGCCAGGTTCAGATTTTACATAGATTATCAAAAGCCAACATCTATAGTTGTGGGTTAGAATGTGGAAACAGCAAACACTTTTCTATATCTTTTCCCCCGAACCAGGTCCAATGGAAGATTTCCTTTCTCTTCCAGTTCTGGTCATAACCTGTCACCATTACTTCTTCCTTGGACAGATAGAGGATAGATCACCCTGAGCAGGACATTGGAAACCTAGCATAGATCGCAACCTTTTTTTGCTTTAACAAAATTGTAAAAATAAATGTTTTGTGTAGAGATACTCTTTAAGGATGGTACTGCCCCCATTTTCCCCAGAAAGATGAAAGGACTCCAAAAGGAGGGGGCATTACAGTATTCTCCTCTCTCCGGGTCGCGGCTTCTGTATTATGACCACACTTTTCAGTTACCAGCAAAAAACAGCCAGGTGGTTACTGAATAGTGCTGGGTGGTGCACCCAGCTAAAAAGAGCTAGGGAGGACACTGCATTATTCTGAATTCAGGGAATTTCACCAATGACATAGATTGTGAACCAGTGCCCGGCTCCTCAGCCCGATGAGAATATAAAACAAGCGTTTTCACCAAATCACATAGTGAATGTTGATTTGGCTGAAGCAATGAATGCTTTATAGACTTCATCTTTGACGGCAACGTATGTCTTAATAGTGTCCCTGTAATGTTCATGCTGCATTTACCATGAAAACATTAGTCTTTAGATAGACTCGGTTAATTAAAGCGCTCTTCCAAGACAGCAAAGTGGAAGAAACTGTAACAGACCTCCCAATTCTTTGTGCGTCTAACAAGATCAGCCGCTCCATTCTTTTTCCCACAAACTGTGTCGAGCAAGTAGTTCCTGAGACCTGTTACCATGGCATGTTTCCCAGTTGTAATGCAGGCGCATCTGTTAATCAGGGCTGTGTGTTAGTTTGTTCCTGATGGTTTGGGCGGTGTATAATTTATATCGTCTTTCTTTTCTCTAGTTGTGTAGAAACGTCTGACTTTTCTTTAAGCTGTGGACATTACAGCTGTTGCCAACAGAAAGAGATGAATCCCGAGACAGGGGCACCAGCCATCTAATGACTTAGACAATAAATAATATATAATTTTCTCAAAACAAAAACAAAAATCTTGGAAGTCTGAAGTCACTTAGTATTGGATGATTATCCCAAATCTATAGGATTGTTCTGGAATTGTGTTTACCTGTTTTATTGCATAAATACTCTAGGTCAGTGTTTCTCAACCAAGATACCATGGAACCCAACGGTTCCTCCCAAGGTTTCTAGAGGTTCCTTGAGCAATGAGCTATTTGTGCCTCTCATGTCACTTGCCACTGACACACACAATCTATTTCTGTAAGGGTGATATTCTTCCCAGTGGCCATCAATGTTAAAGGCATTCATTCCAACGACCATCACAATAATGTACTGAGGTGTGGTATAGTAATTTAAAGTAAGAGTTCCCTAGGACCTGAAAGTTATTTTAAGGGTTCTCCTATGTTGATAAGATTGAGAAAGCCTGCATGACTGCTGGTATTGACTTTTTACTTGTCATGGCTAGAAGATACACTTCCAAGCTAGATTAGATGCCCTCAGCATATAGTTATGTTTTGCTGGACTTTTAAGCGTAAGTTAATTACTCAGCTTCGTTTGTACAGAGTAAGCCAGCTTAATTGTCATGAGACGGCCATAGATATAGCTGCTGGTGTTGCATATTTTTTTTTATACCTTCCACCTTTTGTAAAGTCTGGTTGACTTGCTCCTGCTGTCTTATTCTTAGGGCAGTATATACTTGGTTGTTCCAACATCACCAGCATCTGTGTTCCAGGGTCCTTCAAAATGCACAAGGGTGGGCTGGAGAACTACATCAACGCCTAATTAAGAAATGTATTGTACTTCTCGTACAGTCCTAAAGCTTTAAAGGCCTTGAACTCAAGGGAGTTGTTCTACCTGACAAAGAGCTTGTAATTGTGTATGCTCTGTCCTATATGTTCCGTTTTATCACCTCCCTAACCCCCAACCTCTGATTGAATGAGGAAGGAGCTGCAGCACACTAATGAGGGTTTCTCTATGCTCCCTTCCATCATATTCATTACCTTACATTATATTTTGTTATATATTCATGTAGCACTCATGACCTGTGCCTGCTCCCATCCCTTTTATTTGATTTCCTATGTACAGGGAATAAAAAGGCAATTCCTTGTACTTGTTACAATAAAGACTTTTTAATTTTTTTATTGTTTTTATTTTTAAATGATTGCATAACATTTGTGTGTTATATTACATATCTGCCAGAAAGAAGCTTTTTGCTAGAATGTGGTTTTAACAAAAAAAAAAAATCAGAGTTAGAAGTGAACCACAAAGTAAAACTACATTGCGTCCAAGGCCCGCTCAATCAAACTGCATATGGAGTTTTGTCGGCATCGATTGACAGACTCCAATTTCGACTTTAATGTCGTTTATGCAGCACAGGAAGCAACACCCACCATTCTCGGATTACCTCTTAGATTCCCAAGCAAAGCTGAAGTGGGCGTCCCAGCCAAGCATGTCACTGAGCTTTCCTTTTAATTGAGGAATAATTTTAAAGGTAAATTGCCTTTGCTTAGTTTACGGGTGACACTAATTACAGCATGCCCAGAGCTGTTCGCTTAGTGGAGATCTGCCATTTCAAGCTTTCCATCTTGACGTGACTGCCAATTGCACAGGTAATTTCCTCCTCAGTCTATGCTGTTCTTGAAGGATTAAGCAATGCATAGGAGCAGAAATGTGGGAATTTAGAGGCAGTAGAGCAGTTCTGATTTCTTGTATATCCTGTGCAATCAAAGAGTCACTTTTCTTAAGCTATTATAGCTATAAATATTTAAAACATTGCAGATTTTAAAGGAGAGCTCCATCTTCATTTGAACATTTTAAATATAATATAGATGTTCCTATTTGATCTTCTTTGTCAATGTGTTTCCTTGATTTCCATCATTGGGCTTCATTCTGCCCTTTTCTGTATTTCAACAAACATTAGGGTCACTGTCTTGCCTAATTACCCATTTTTTTTAGCAGAAGAAGCTTTGTTAAAAGTGAACCTTTGCCCAGGTCGTGCACACAAAAGTATTTTCATATTCTTATTAAAATTACTTTAAAACAAGGCCCTTTGTCATCTCTGTATCCATAAACATTGTGGAGAAATTGATTCTCAAACTTTACAACTAAGCAATAAAATATTAGGTTTTTGTGTCCAAGTGCAGGTCTTGGATTTCCTTTAATTTAAAACTCAATTTGGGCAAGAATGTTTTAACTTTTGCAATTGGTTCCCAGTGTTCTCCACCAGTACTTTTTAGCTGGCAACACCACCTGGTATTTTTCAGTAACCATACGGCTGTTTTTGGGTGGTTACTGATAAGTTGGTTCACAATACAGGGCCTGTCATCCGCTTACAATTTCTTCTTACCCAGCTTCAAAAGATGTCTGGGTTGAACACTGGGTTCCCATATCTACTGTAGGGGAGATGATTAGATTGCAGTAAAGTTTAGCTAATTCTTCGATCCTGCAGTTTCTAGACCCCTTTGCTAGACTGATTCCACACAGCCATACCATAAGCTTCACTGCTCCACCAGTCTATTGATGTCAACCCCAAGTCTTTGAGCCTTGTGGGACATGTATGCCTATAGGGACCTTGGGGGCTGGGAGGTTAACCATTCCAAATTTTATGTTTCATTTAATATGAAGAAGGTAAAAAGTTTTGATTTAGATCTACATTTGTTGGGCAAACTATGAAATCTGCTTACTATGGGCAACTATTCCAACATGTTCCTGTCCAGACCTGTCTCTGAATTGCATGATCCTGCGCAGCTCCCCACAGCTGGCAGCTTGCCAGCTGCGCACACACACACTACAACACTAGTTTTTAAAGACTCAGAATCTGCCGATTGGACGACTGGCAGAAGTGAGCAGTAGTAACACCACCCACTGGTGCCCTTATTCATTCCCTATGGAGTTGCCGCAGGAAGAGGCAGCGGTCCCTACCGTGAGAAAACGGTAAACTCACCACAAGTGTGAACCTAGCCTAGATGTTGTTATGTTTCCTTTGTTATATTACGTATTATTTTGTATTTTTCTTATCTTGTATCTCATGGGTTAAAACACAGACAGTATTAATATTAATTTCAAGATCATTTTCTATTTATTAATCAGAGCCTCTTGGCACCCCTTCTATACCTTCCATACCAAATGCTCTCACAGCTTCTTCTCACAACCGTACTCCATTTTGTTTCAGCTGTAACACTTCTGACAACATAAAGGAAGTGCTAATTGCTTGCTTGGGGTGCAATTTAATATTGGTCTCCACTGAGAAATCTAGTGCATAATGGTCTGTGTATTAATAATTTGTGATTTACAAAAATCACACCCCCTTCCTGGCAAATTCTCACCCATTGCTCGACATCTTCTCACCGTTATGCCTTCCTTTACTCTCTCCACTTCTCAGTGAAACACAAGACTTTTTTTACACCCCCCATCCCCCAAGCCATTAGGAGAGGAAATTGTTTTACTTGGCAGAACTGTGATGCTCAAGAAAAAGAGACCTTAAATTGTAAAATTGCTAAGGAGGAGTCACATTATTTTATTTTTAAAGTGTAGTCCGGAAGCCACGGCTTTATTAACCCTCACTGTTGGGAGCCAAAATTCCTGCTGCTCTAGAAAAATTACAGTAATAGTGTTCCTCTAAATACCTGCGGTTTTCTTATACTTCATAGTTGGCAATGATGGACAATGCATGTGCTGATTTTATACGAGAGGCTTGAGTTTTGCTTCTTACATATGTTTCTCTCCATCATTCCGTCTATGGTCCTATTATCTCCTTTTTTCCCCATATCCCTTTACAATGTATTTTATTTATTTTTTATCCCTTCATTATAATGCCCTTTTACACTTTATACTTTGCCATTGGAACATTGTTCCTTCAATGCTTGTCTAATAAAACATTGGAGTCAGTGCCTTGCCCTATTTACTAATTTTTTTACGAGAAGAATTTCAAATGTTCAAACGAGACACATCTGGCTTCCCTTGCACCCTGTTCCGTGTGTTGATATAACAAACATGCGTTAGAACACTGATAGTCAACATGGGAGGTAATAGGGGCCCCAAAATCCCCAAGAATCTTTAGGATAGGATTTAACATATATAATGCCACAGAAGCTCATCAGAGACTGTAGACTTACTAAGTGCAATGGTCTGAAGCTGTGAATATACTTAGGGTGGTTGGAGACTGGATACTTAATACAGGAGATAGTTAGGAGACCAGGGACATGTTAAAGACCAAACAATATATCCTGCATTCTAATAATTGCATCCACACTGACTGCTTGAGTTTGAGGGCCTCACTTGGAGGACAACCTGATGTCCCATTCATGTTGCCTAAACTTCAGGTTGGTCTTCAAGGGCTTGATGATGATTTAGATGATTGGGGTCATTGGGAAGACTGCTTAATGGACAGGACCCTGTGTAATACCCGAATTGTAAATGTTGCTTGATGTGTTATCATTGAGGACAGGTTAAGGTTATACATCTGATGACTTCAGCACCCACCCAGGAGAACAATAAAATGTAGAGTTTTCCTTTAACCATTATATGTATTTCTATACCTTTTTTCCAGCATTGTGATCACAAAAAGGCAAGTAGCTTTTTGTGTTCGGATTGGTACATATGATGGAAATGATTACATCTCTTTGCCAAGCCAAAAAAAAAAAATTAAAAAGAATAAACAAGTGTGAATGGAGACATAAATAAGTGTATAGTGTGTTCATACTTCAGATTAGCTGTTTGTCTTTGAAAAATAATTTTAGATTGCAACTATTGGCTTCCACATTTAGCAACTTTTCAATTTATCTAAATATTTCGATAATGCTTTTATGACGTCCTTAAAGAGGTTAAACTGTTCAGGGTGTGATAATGCTTGCAATATGGATGTTTTGGGTGTAGCCTGTTAGAAGAAAATGTGTGATAACATTAGAGGTGGAGTTGGACTTTCCCATAAACGAGACCATTGGTATGGGAACTCGGGAAGGGGATGGACAAAGTGCCGAAGTTTGCTCATTAATTACCCACAAATACAATAAAAGTTGGGTACAGTTTATGCATTTCCTTTGCTTTATACAATTAGGGAAACACTTTGATTGCCTTGTCCCTTTTACATTGTTCCCAGGATGCATTTGTGTGGATTTATGACAATATCTGTGCTGACTACGAGCATTCTACCTTCATAATCTATAAATTGTTTATGCGGCCACGTTTTATAGTTTCGCCAACAATATGGTGACAGCATATGTGATAAAGCAGAATGTCCTTAAGCTTTAACAGTTTAAGTTTTTGTTTTTTGTTTAGTGCTAACCATAACATTTTAGGAGTTTGCAATCCAGTCTTAAAGCAGCAGGACGCTCTGTTGTTCAGTTTACGGCCTGTGTTGTCTTGGAAGTGATATATCTCAAGTGGATTTTACTCTATGGATGTCCCGGGCAGCCATAAAGCATACAGCTGTGGTCCTATGCTATAACGCAATGTCTCCTGTTGCTGGCTGTGTGTATTATTTGTTGCTGCCAATAAAGAGAGCCATTATGTTGAATATTTACGGCCTAACAATCTTCACTATTTTAGACCGTTAATTGGCTGTTAAGAACATGTTTTATAGCTTTACTATATATTTATGTTCTATAGCAGCTTTTTTTTTTCCATTTATTTGTGCTACAGCCCAACTTCAGACATATTTTCTTTTTTAAGAGTTTTTACTTTCAGTTTTTGAATCTTTATTGCAGAGATTTGTCATTGCGTCCCGTTCCGTGACCTGGATGTTCTGTTAAGCAATTGCCTATGATAGAACATTTTTTTTTTTTTTTTTACTTTATTTACGGCTGTCAATGTCCCCCTGGGAGGGATTTATTCCCTTTATGTTCTATCTGACACCTCTTAAAGAAACAGAATAAAAAAAAAAAATGTACTGGTGGTAGGAGTGGGAAATGGCTTTAAATGTTCTTCAGACCTATTTGTACTCATCATTATTGCATTCCTGTGCTTTTAGAATTTCATATTTAGGCCCAAGTGGCAAATACTGGACTTGAAATCTTCCACTGGAAGAGGAAGAGGTTGTTGTGAACCCTATATAAGCACTAACAGTTCTTACATAGGGTTTGAACTCCTAGCTTTGACTGTCGAATGAAGCCAAGAAAACGAGAGGCCCAGTCCAATCCCAGGACTCATCAATTTATGTGTCTCCTTTGGCTTTGGAGAAATTATGGATCAGCTATGGTCTGTGACCAAGAAGAAGGTATTCCTATGACCTCCACAAGCCATTTTGGCTTTATACATTTATGGATGGTCCTAGTCTGTAACCAGGTGCAGGTCCTTAGACTAAAAATGACTTCCTGGCAACAAAATATTTTTATTAGCCAGTATTTATATAGCACCAACATATTAGGCAGCACTTTACAAAGTCCGTAGTCCTGTCACTAACTGTCCCTCAAAGGGGCTCACAATTTAATTATCTATGTCCTCCATCCATATTTAAATTCATGGCTCCTGTATCACAGCTTAATGACCTTTTACAACAAATTTGCAAAAGGCGTTTTAGAAAACAGCAAATCCAAATCCTTAAGCTTCTGTAATAATACAGTTGGTAATTTCCATAAACGTGATTTCTCATATTTGACATTTACAAATCTTTTTACTTTTTTCTTGCAAGAACAGTGCATCTAAAACATATTTTTTTTTTTTTGTATTTCGGGGGTGCTGCTTGCCTCGTTTTAGAACAGTGACAGCTTATTCAGAAATAAACTCTTTTTACCTCTGTGGAGTTTGTGTGAAATTCAGTCAGCTGTAAATCTTTAGTGAGTAGAATCTGTGTCTGTAGATCCTGTTCTAAAAATGTGTATAAACAAAAAACAGATGTGAAAAGGACAAATTCTTTGGAGGAGATCCTCAGGGGAGATGGAGTTGGCTTCTTTTATTTATGTTGCATTCCATGATGGAATATCATTTTAAGTAAATTTCACTAAAGGAAACTCTGCTTAGATCTGTGATGACTGATCAGTTTTTTTTAGAGGAGGGTGGGGGAGGTCACAAACATAACATAAAATAGCCAGTGAAGATACTGATGGGTTTTTTTTTTTTTAAATAAAGCTACCCAAAGATATTGGACATTGATCACCTCAGGCTTCCTCCACATTTTCACACGTGCTAAGACTTTCCACTCAAACAAGTTCTTGAGATTTTATGCAGTAGTATAGCCATGTGGGGGTCATCTTCATGGCAGCGGAGGCCCTCGGTCTAGACCAAGGATAGTGGAACAGGTAGCACCATAATACATGTAAAAAAACCTATGACTGTTGGTTATGAACTACAGTGGCCATCGGTAGTCTAGACTATCAAAAATCTTATTATTGTTGGTCACTGCTGTTGACTTTAGGATCCCAAAACCGGAATGGTTTGGGCCAATGTTCGTGCTCAGTATGGCAGACTGATGAAATCATATTTCTTCTACTGAACACAATATGGAATCTCAGTTCTTTTGGAGGGGTTTATCAATTCTGTTTTCCCAATCATTTCCCCTGCTGAAGCTTCTCTAAACATCCTGAGCATCTACTGACCTAAAATAAGCATCTCAATGCAATGGCTACATGACAAAAACTTCCAACTGGCTGGTGATATGATAAGTGTTGCATTGTGAGAGGCATGGTAATGGAGGGAATTTACATTCAACCCACTGGGATATCATTTTTTTGTAAGACCTTTAAGGGTAGAAGTAGACCCCATATAGTTTTCGGCAGGCAGTAGGTACCCTTAACCTAAACAGCAAATAGAAGTTTGCAAAACTTAAATATTTACTACTCTCAATCTGTTATATAGGATGTGTTGTTCATGTCAGAACTTCCTCTCTCTCCTGTCATAGGAATGCAAACTCTGCTTGAAGGAGGTTAATGCAGTGTAATAGGTCGAATGCAGATAAAAAATAGGTCAAATGTAGGGCAAATTCACCTGTCTATAAACTGTTATCTGAAAATTAAAAGTGATTTGCACCTGAAATGAAGTTTATTTTCCTCACATACACATGCCATTATAATGCTAAATATTGTGTCTTTTGCACAGCTAGGAAAATAAAGTTGGTTAACAAATTGTCTTATTCTTGTTATTGCAGCATACACGGAGGGAAGTGTGGAAGCTCTACATGAAAACAGACATGGAAGTTCTGTGCAGATACGAAGACGTAAAGCAGCTGGGGAACCATATTGGTCCTATTCAGGTACTATCCGTGTAAACAGTAAATCATGTATATGTTATACTTGTTTTCCACTGCTGAGTGATTAATATAGTCAGGACATTGTTTAAAGAATAAAGTGAAACCTCTCAAGAACACTAGCTCTCTATATGTGGTGGAACGGAGTATAATTTCATACATTCTACTGACCCTATTAAAGCTGTAGTATTGGACCCCTCTGCATTGAAGGTGCATGGATTTTAAATACATATGCCCTTGTTGCTCATTTTACCCCTAGTTCATGGATCTAGTGTTCTGGGATTTCATCATGAAAATGTTCATTTTAAATGTCCTAACTTATAGGGACGCATTTTTAGATTTTTAGGCCCCATTCCACTGCTATGTGTGTCAATGGAGTGGATTCTACCCTCCCCTCCCTTTTCCGCCACCGCATAGAGGTAACTTAACTTCTCTTTAGGGAGGGGGAGTTGCCGGGAGATACAAAGGTCCCGAAACACCTCCTTGCTCCTACAGCAGCCATCTCTCTTCACTGACTACTGCTTGACGGTCCAAAAAAAAAGTGGACTACTTCTGTCCTCCTGCACAACGCAGGACTACTGGACCTGCATTGTACATGAAGATGTCATTTAGCTGCAACTTTGGCAAGAAACTGACTTTAGGGGACTGTTTGGAAGTGGTGTTTACTAAAAGTACTTAATTGATGTATTCCAAGTGTGCACATTGATATTTTTCTATTGCTTTCAATTGCTTTGTTGAGTTTTTTTTGTTGCCACAGTGTTGTAGTACAGTGCTGCTGTATTTTAGTTATCAATGTTTCAGTGTGGTATGCATTCTGGAAGACTGATGGGTCCTAGGCTCGTGTCCATGGGGTTTGTTAGACCTCTTTAAACTGATCAAGAACTATTTCAGATATTTTATATTGAATTGTCTGATGAATAAGCTGTACTTGCTGCTTACCCTATTATTTTGCTGCAGGGTAAAAAATTTTTAATTTGTTTTGGTTTTATGACATTCAATTTTAAGTTGTAGGGAATGAGAGTAGAGAAACAAATTAGAGTGAGCTTGCAATTGGTTATCGGCTTTAGTCTTTGAAATATTAGATTTAAACCCTAATTGGATGACCTTTAGTTTGCCAAAGCACCATTATCATAAACAATTTCCATTTCTCAAAAATATCACATTGCTTTTTATTTTCCTGTACTTTATTATGTCTCAGTTCAGCTGATCTCCTGTAGCAATTTTGAGTTATTTTCTGTCCACATGCATAAATTTAAGTGATGGCTGCTTGACATTTCTCAAGGCAGAACCCTAATTGTGATAGCGGTACATTGTACATATTGTGGGTTGAAATGGCCAGTTGAGGTTTCAGGGTAAAGTTCATGAGCCTGATTTATTAAAGCTCTCCGAGGCTGGAGTGGATACACTTTCATCAGTATAGCTGGGTGATCCAGCAAACCTGAAATGGATGTGGTCCAGGATTCAAAACATTTGCTGGATCACCCAGCTTCACTGATGAAAGTGTATCCTCTCCAGCCTTGGAGAGCTTTAATAAATCAGGCTGCATGTGGTAGGATGAGAACAGAAAGACAACTTGGATACAGGAACAGAGCATTGTCGCCCATAGCAAAATGTTCATAAACATTGACCCTGATGGTAGGATCAACCTGTATTATTTTAATGCAAGCTGCAAATGTAGTTGGCCTGCATTGTTTTCTATAGTGAATTGGAAGGAAATAAGGTAGTCATTATAATTGGATGCAGGTGGGGTAGCATATCGTTATTACCCAATAGTTTCTGATATTTGGAAAGATGTATTTACTTTACTGCCTGTGAATACATATTAACATAGAGTTTAATCTGTGCCTGGGTTTCAGCGTCAACCTCCTATTGACAATCAATATGCTCACATATACATTTTCATTTCAGAATTGTTCGTATATAATTACTATCCCAACTTTACTCTCAGTAAACTTTCTTATATTCTCTAGAGATGCAAAGGCTTTAATAATTTAGGAAGTTTGAGTGAAAGCAATTATCACATCCTGGTGGTCGCTTATAACTGATAAATCATTTGTTCCTTTCAGAAAACGCTGGAGACTTCATGGCTAAGTTCAGACTTATAAGTCTTCATGTCCCTTGCGTTTTATATAGTTAAAAATATCCCAATTTGGGAATTTACAAAGAACTTACACAAATTAATTTGAGCTGTAAAATGTTAATGTTCAATGTTTCATGAAGGCAATTTGGTTACAGTATTACTTGAACACCATCTTGGGTTACCTTGGCTTCCATCAGCCTGATGTAATTAATTCTCACTTCTTGGTAAGACTGTTGTAGGCATTGTACCCAATACCATATACACACATATCATAATTATATAATTAATATCGGTAAAGAACATTGCATATTGTGGCACCTGCTCTTTATTTATAAAAAATAAAATTAGTTTGAGCACATTTCCCATTGTTGTAAAAAGGCAGCAAATACAAAAAATACCCATTGATATGTCACAAATCCCATTGTGCATCTGACCTCCAGTTTAAGCTAATATTTAGCGTGGTCATTCTCGTCTGCTGGACTGCACAATTCACCAATCTCTGATCCTTTTGGTCCCATTTGCCATTTTTAACTCCTCAAAGCAGCCTCAGATTTTGAGAAACCCTTGCTAAAACCAGTTCACTGGGTGTCATTGGGATAAATGCCCATTACATTAATGGTGGGCTGAAAGATTGTTCCCGTTACAGCGGGAAGTCGGCTTGCCATCCTAAAGACAGATATGGTAGCTCAGTGTTTAACACTCTGGCGTTTGCAGCGCTAGGTCCCAGGTTCGAATCTTGGCCAGGGCATGGAGTTTGCAGGTTCTCCTTTTGTTTGCATGGGTTTCCTCCCACATTCTTCAAAAAACATGCAGTTGGGTAAATTGGCTTCCCCAAAGGACATATCATTATGGTGGGACATTAGATTGTGGCCCTCTGAGGAACAGCTAGTGACATAACTACGGACTTTGTAAGACACTGCGTATTATGTTAGCGCTATATAAATATTTGGTCTTGTGCTGCTGGCTCGGAGAATGGCTTGGCTCAAGAACTATGCAGGCACCAGCAAATGGGAGCTCAACCAACCCAATGAACCCCCTATGGAGGAATCATAGGGTTTCACAGAAATCTTGATGCCCTAGAGCCTATTGGAGAGAGCCTATGGGAGATGTAGTTCTGTGATATATCAGTAGGACTTCATCTCCTAGCCACTATGTCTTCCTCGTGCAGTCAAAGAAAGTCATAAAAACAGTCTCTTGCTACAAAAATAAGGTAAAAGAAAAAAATAATGGTAGGATATTATCTAGAGTAGAAGAGGGAGATTTAGAGCATGTGTGGGCTATACTTCAACATACATTCAAAAATTTATAAAGAAAAATTTATATTCATCAAACATAAAGGTATTAGTCACTGCTTGTATTTGGAAGATAGCAGTAAGCTGTGAGTCACCAAAATGATGAAAATTGGCCAATTGTGTGCCACGTTACTGCAAAATTGTTGTATCTATCATATATATATATATTCTCTCTCTATTTCTTTCTTTGTGCGTATATATATATTAATGTTAGAGATAGTTGTATATGGCTGTGATCATCGACATTTGTATAAAATGATGATTTTGTCATTCCATCACCAGTAGAGCACAAATTGGTGGATTGGATATTATTCCATGACAAACCGCTTTTGCAGTTGGTGGCTTTGCTGACGTGCTGGGGGCATCATATTGGTAAGATGGCTAATAATTTCTAGTTACACCCCCTAAAGGCTCTTCATTCTGTCTTGGAGAAGTTGATGATTAGAAAGGAGACACCTCTCCGGGGACTCCGCTCGCTCATGTTTTCCTACATATATATTTCATTTTGCTGAATGTGCTTCAATCGTCAAGGTTCTACCACCAGACAGCACAGCTGAATATTTTTCTGCTCCTTAAGCGAAGTGCTGTCAGGGAATGCTGTGCTGTTATATCAATTGAAGGGGCAGAAAACCATGAAAAACTCTTCATATTTTCATTACATGCCAAAATATGTCTCCTACATAAAACATGGCATTCAGTTACACACCAGGATAATGATCAACCTATTCAGGAGCTTAAGTATAAGACTTGTTAGGTGTGTTTCATTATTATGACCTTGGAAAGGCTTCTTAGCAACTGTTCTCTTGCTGCAGCATGGAAGATTTGTAGAAAAGAAAAGTTGTGTAATTTCTAAAGAACCACTGGGTGCAGGAAATGTTAAATGTGATATTAAAATCATCCTAAATTGAATGAGACAGATATAGTAGCTCAGTGGTTAACACTCTGGCCTTTGCAGCGCTAGGTCCCAGGTTCGAATCTTGGCCACGACACTATCTACATGGAGTTTGCAGGTTCTCCTTTTGTTTGCGTGGGTTTCCTCCCACATTCTTTAAAAAACAGGAAATGCAGGAAATGTTAAATGTGATATTAAAATCATTCTAAATTGAATAAGACAGATATGGTAGCTAAATTGAATGAGACTCATAATCTCATTTTTATTTTAAAGTATAACCAAAAACAGAAATGTAATATATTGTATCCTTTTTAGATGGCGGCATACTTCTGTCCTAGGGTGACCATGCTCACCCAGTGTACTATATCTGTGTGTGAGAGTGCTTGTAGTTCCTAGGTTTACCTGATTTGGGCTGCAGAACACCCCCTCCTCATTTCCATAATATAAGGGAGGTCACCTGCTTGTTTCAAGACAGCCAACATGTTACAGGGGCTTTAGAAGTCCCCCTTCATCAGGGCTTAATTACATTTTTAAAATAAGTAATAGAAGTTATTAGCCTCAAGCCCAAAAGGGAATTTACTGACATCTATATAAACAGCATGTAAAGCTATTTCTTTAAAATGCATACCTTTCATTCAAATAAACTTAGCAAACAGCTACATTGGAAGAAAGGTTTTCTTTACAATACAACAGTCATCCTGGGTTCAAGGCATCTTCAACACAATTATTGATGTTGTCAACCTAAGAACCCCCAATTTTCAAGTGGGAATATCTCCACCTTTTGTCTGAAGCGACACCTCAATTATCCCAATACAACATTTATGGTTTTGGGAGGATTTTTTCATAAGTGCAATTACATCAATCAATGCGTTTCATAGCCAGTAAATTACTTCTTCAGGAGGTCGAGATGTCTTGTAAAAAGAATAAGAAGGTGTGCAATATGGTTATATATGTAATAAGAATCACAGCCTCCAGCAAGACACACCAGCAAGTAGTACACACATTGTATTAGGGAATATTTAAAGATAAAGGAAAAGATCCTTATAAAGAAGTCAATTAGGGTACTCTGCTAGGTGAAGGCAAGTCAGGCTGGTGTGATTGCAGTGATCCTATAAGAAGATGAAAAGTTGGAGTTTCATTTTTTAGTTATTTATTTTTATTATAATAAAATAAAATGTAACATTTTTAATATAATTTGCAACTCCATATAGTGTTTGCTAAAATGAAAATTGAGTTTTAAAAATATTAATAAAATTACATAGCATAATTATATAGTACATAGAAAGGAAATATAGGATACTTCAGTACATTTCACTTCTTTTAATAAATAAATAATTAGGTTATTGAGTAACATTACATTTTTATTAATTTTCTTTTTTAATATAACTTTTACAGTATTATTGTTATTATTTTTTATTTTTTTTTTACAACTTTTGCTTATATATATTTTTTGCACATAACACTAGGATCATCTACTTCAACAAATTCTATAATTTTATGTAGGTAAAACCTTCCATTCTCTGGTGATAACCAACTGCTAATTCTGTCCTAACTGAAGGAAGCATTAAAGAAAAAATTTAGGGCCCTTTTAGACTCATGGGCCCTGATTTATTAAAGCTCTCCAAGACGTGAGAAGATATACTTTCATCAGTGAACCCGAGTGATCCATCAAACCTGGTATGGATTGCTTAAAGATCATTTGCTATTTGTTAGCAAATGTTTTCAATCCTGTGCCAGATCCTCCCCAGATGTACTGGATCACCCCAGTTCACTGATGAAAGTGTATTCTCTGGACATGGTGTCAAACTGTGCAACTGGCAGCTCCTGGCGCTGCTGCAAACTTCTGCTGTTCTGCAGGGGAAAGCAAACTACTCTGAGGACAATTGGATTTGCAGACCATCAGGCCACTACCGCATGGCCAAAAGTAACAGCTGAGTGCAGCTGCATGCGAAAAAGGGGACCATCCTCTCCTTTACACTTGAATGGGAGCGATTGGGATCATAGTCAAGCCTGTGGCAGTATGCTGTGGCTCACCATTGTTGTGAATAGGCTCCTAATGAATTAAGAGATATTATCACACTAGTTTATTCAGCAGATCGTACTGCATTCTTTAATGAATCTGGTAGACATATTAAGCTTACTGTAGGAGAAATATGTAAGGTGCCATTGCTGTTAATCCTTACAGAACTTGGATGGAACAGAACAGAGGATGGTATATGGTAGTCTAACAAGGGATAACAAGGCAGGGCTGACAACACTGCTCAGGATTCCAGTGCAGCAGAAGCAGGGTTGTCAGTCCACTTCAAGAAAGAGCTTACTAGATTTTTTTGAGTGGATCGACATTTATTTTTCTGTATCTGCAAAAGGATACTTACTTGCATGTATTACATAGATGTTTTCATGTTTTCCAGACATTAAGCTTTACAACTAGATAATGCATAAACTATGGCTGGCTCTGATGATGAGCAATCTGTAACTAAGCCCTCCACCATGGAAAAATCTATATATCGTTCCACACCCAACGACTGTTAATGAGCCGACTCCTTAAAATGTTTTTCCGAGTCTTCGGAATGCTGCTGTCTGGTCCTCTTCAGCATCAGCCAGCTGCTTCTCTTCCAGAATGAAATCCTAGCCAGTGACCTCTGTACAAAGGATGTCGTCTAACAGCTCGTGGGAACCAGAGAAGATGCACAGCCACCAGCCTGGAATACGGGCCCATTTTCCATTTCCCTGGCTGGATTCTGCGAGGTTTGGAAATACACAATGCTTATCCGTCCTTCAAGGTGTAGACTCCGATAAAAGAACAAAATATAGATTGCAGGGAAGATGCATAGTTGTCACTATATAGCTAGTCTCCAGACAATATGCGGCAGTGGTATTGTATCTGAGCGTGATATTGCACTTTATTATGTGGGAAGATAATAGAACAATCATCAACAGTGATGACATGACCAATAAATTAAATGTTCATATTGTTGCTGCTTTTTCAGATATGCAAACAGGATAAATGGGAATATAAAGAGATTTTTTTCATATAATTATAATTTCTTTTTATATTATGTTCAGAAGTTAACAAAGACTTTTTTTTTTCTTTATAGCAAGGTACATTCCATATAAACGTTAAATATATTCTCTTATGCAGGCATCGGTTAATTTATTGCTGTGCTGTGTATAGAAACCTCAGTGTTAGGATTTCAGAAATCTAACAAAATATCTAAAAGGACGACTTTCTCTTCTATGAAGACGTTGACGACAGATTGTGCGGTGCTGGGCTTTTTTATAGGACAGCCCATCATGGACCTAGTACTGGGCTTTCTTTTTCCCATACTGATTTTGGGGCTATGGTGATCTACCTGTTGAGAAGCAAATACTTCTGTTCATCTAACCCACAGAAGAAAGGTTTTTTATTGTTCAGGTAGTTAGAAATGTGCAAACACTACCAATGGCAAATAATAAAACCTTTGAATTGCCCCTAGGAACCACAATTCACAACTTTGTAGATTGAGGAGAGGAAGGGGACCCTTTTCATCACAGATCTCCTAAGATTTGTATGTTTAAGTTTATTTTTTAAAGAGCGTTTGAAAAACATGTTAATGATAATCAAGCGCACAGAAACGTCTCACATTTTAGTCCAAAGCCATTTTTTTTCTTTTTGTCCAGAAAAGGGTTAAAACTTAGAGCTGTTGTGCCCCACACAGAGAATTGTCTATATTTCCTACCACTGGGACAATTGTCCATTGGAAAACTTATATTATATTTTTGGATTGTCCAACGTTTTTTGTTCACGTATCTCTTGGTACAGTGGCCAGAACACAGCAATAAAATAAAAAAAATTTTCATTACATTACAAAAACAAAAAATTTAGGGTTAAGCCCTTAAAAAAATGGGCTGCATTGTACCTTGGTGGCAAATAAGCAGCAAAGAGCTTATGTTTTTACCAAATAGTCTTTATTCCCCCCTTTTTGTCCAAGAAAATTATGTTTTGTTCAAACAAAGGGTTGACAATAAAGAATAAGACCGGGATTCCCTTTGTATGTTTTTCTTGGGCTTCTTGTTAACTTATTTTACAAATCTCTTCACACTGGGGCATCGGCTCAGCCGCAGTTGCAGCATTTGGTCCCTGTGAGAGACGCACGCAGTGAAGCAAATTAGCCTTTTCACTCTCCCATTCTTCAAACTAGAAACTGGGAAATTAGGCCAGCACCTCCCATATGCTTTTAATTGAGTGAAAACACTTAAAATTAGATCCACTGTACATATGGCATCTCTTGCTATTTCACACACACAAATACCCCTATCCTCTGTTTGCTGGCATGGTCTTGTTTAAATAGGAAGATTGTATATTCATTTTTTGTTTTTAAAGTAGACAAAAACCCAACTACTAAAATATAAAGCTCTGTACAAACGACCAATGGTTCTTGTAGGATAATCAGCGACCGTCCTGGCGGATGCATAAACGATGGATGACGAACAGTCCGAATGCATGGGAAGGGGGATAGCGCACAGCAGGCTGCTGCTCCGCCATTCTCTCCCTTCCCTCTCCATAGAGCAGAAACGATCATGAAAGATCCTTTCCAACAACAATAATTGTACGTGTGTATGCAGCATTAGTCTTAAAATAATAAAGTAATTTCAACAGTAATGTTCAGTTATTTCAAATTAGCCTTTATTATTATTTTTATTATTAATATAAATAATAATAATAATAATTAATATATATATATATATATATACCTAGTGATCCTTCCAGGATTGTATTTAGGTACTCTCTAATATAGGGTGGCAACGCTGTGTCTCCCTAATGCTTCCTGCTTTTCTATGCTCTCCCAATGGAGTCTTTAACCAGCTGTGATGATTCCAATGGCACCCGCATGATCTACATTGGCCACCATTGTACGTAATACCCACCCTGAGAAATGATGATGGAGCGTATGTAGACAGGACCTGGCCAAAAAGAGAGAAACTGCAAAAGAACAGCATAAAAGGATGAAATAATAGGGTCTATATTTTATTAAAAACAAAATGGCAGTGGTTATGATAGGGCAAGTGGAACTCCATTTATTGTGGAACAAATTCTTTGTTGGTGTGGGTGAACTTTTGCCATAATTGGCAAGTATGGTTTATGGCACACACATACCTATTTGCAGCACTGATAGGCCTAGGATTCCGTCACCTGCATCCCCAAAAATCCTCTGATTCCACCGGGACCTTTTTTTGTCTTTGGATGGCCACCGATGATCTAACTCCTGCACGTGCACAGGAGTTACATTGTCCCTGGCGTCTCGGTGTATTCATGATGGTGCTATATGTAGCTGGGGTTTACATTACATGAAGCATGTTTTGTGCTGTGTAGGCAAAAGACAAATAGTAGTTTGAAATGCACATGTATTTGTGATGCAGTGGTGTGAACGAGCATTTACTGTTCTTCTCACAATGCAAGCTGTGTTAGGCTGAGATTTTAATGCAGCAAGTGTAGAGGAAGGCCTGACTGATTGCCTTGAAATGCAGACAGTCAGAACAGGCAAATCTATGCGTCTGCAAATCCGTATAACGCCACACAGTCCCAAAATGTGACATGACAAGCATAGAAAATGTAAATTTTTAAAAGTTACCTGCTTGCAAAACAAAAAAAAGTAAATAAATTGAAATATTTTAACTCACCTAAAATGTGTTATGGTTTCTCTATTAATCCAAGTATTTATAGGACAGGTTACATTTGATGAGCATTAAAATGCTGCTAATATCAAGTTGTGACTGTTATTGCTATATGATTTACTGCTCCTTTGCATTCTTAATTAAATTTGTACATCTTTAGCCGATACGGTGAGACATCCCGTTCAGACAAGCGAACCGGATATTTGTCAACTCGGCATTCTTCCCGCACCTTGGCATCATTCTGCCACGTCCAGCACTTTTCATCTCTGGCACTTGAGCGCAAATTGCTTTAGTTCTGACGTGA
This sequence comes from Pyxicephalus adspersus, assembly GCF_032062135.1. Classification (NCBI taxonomy): domain Eukaryota; kingdom Metazoa; phylum Chordata; class Amphibia; order Anura; family Pyxicephalidae; genus Pyxicephalus; species Pyxicephalus adspersus. The sequence continues at coordinate 59,507,278 of NC_092865.1, read as the reverse complement.
ATTAGTTCTGGATATTGAATCTCATTGGTAATTATAAGGGAGATGCTTTGTTTTCTGTTTTTTATGTTTATAAAGATGATTTAATATTTATGAATTATGGATGAGCTGGACCGTTTTGTTGTGTGTTACAAGGATTGGAAGACCTGTCGCATTCACTCAACACTACATTATAGGGCTGTTTCATTATTTAAAGTGAATGCGTGCTTCAAGTTACAAAAGTCATGTCTACCAGCAATCACACTGCACAGGTTGTGTTTTATTATATTTTAATTGCCAGATAAGCCTATTATTTGCACCTATCCAACTCTTGCTGTTTGCCCAATTATATGCCTCTATTGGAAGATTTCCTCTGGGCACTGTTTCTGATTAATAACCTAAATTTCAGATTTTCCATTTTCTTGGTGGCAAGAGTCACTAGTACAAATGGATGGGAGAAAAGTCAGTGGAAGCACAACTTTAATTAAAAAATTGACGAAGGGTCCAACCCTTCCGGACTCTATACAAAACTGAAAAAGACAAAAACCTAGAGATACACTTTAACTATTCCACCATCAGTACCTTGGATGTGGCTATGTAGCCCCTTGGATGGAGAAAATTGGTGCGAAGGTCTAGGGCATTGGCCGCAGGAGAAAAGGGGGTTCCAATGTCTTTCCCTTTAAGATATACAGTTGATCACTCGGGCTTCCAGACGCTAATAAATAATAATTTCCAGTGTTGGGATTTGCTTTCCCTTATTTGTTATTGTAACTACGATGTGGCCTTGCATTAATTTTTGGCACAGAGCAAGTGATTAATAGCCAGGTTTTAATTGCTAAACAGCTGACTCTGTCTATTTTACTCAATTGATGGGGGCGATAAAATCCAAAATGAAGGGTTTTTATTGGCGGTCAGTTTATTATCTCGTGTAATTTAGAACATAGCTAAAAAATTCTGCATTATCCTTGCGGTTTGCTCGCTTCTTCACATCTGTATTATTTTAATAGTGTGTCAAACCTTTGCACTTAAAATTCTGATAATTTTTAATCACATGCGTTCCAAAGCCTCAAAATTAAGTCTTAAGAAAATGAGAATTTTACACATGGGCAGACAACGCTACCCAGAGGCCTACTTTTCATTTTTCCATGAATATTAATTTTAATAACACATGCCAGATAGAGGGTTGTTTTATACTAATGCATAAAATTTGCAGCTTTGAAAGGAGCTGCAATATGACAAGTTGGAATGAAAATAATTTTGTCTGAAAGGCAGACATTTATACATTGTTAATTGAAAGGAGACCTGTGTATAGGTACCACGTTCTATATATTGTTATTCAGAGGGTATTCTTGGCCAAACCACTCGAAGGCATCAAGTAACGCGAATAATTGAGCTGCTGAAACATTCACCGTCATGTAGTGTGAAATCCAACTTTATTAGATCATCAAATAATCAAATTCAGCAGCATTTTGATGAAGGTTCCTGCTTTGAGTTCTGTCTCTATTCCTATGACTGTCTACCTCCGTTATGTGTTAGTTTTTACCCACTTGAGGATACTTGGACCCTTGACATAGAAGCCATTCCGTACAAATCTAAGAATTTTAATGTATATCTCATAAACCATGCTTCCCTGCCTCTATTACCCCCACAGCCAGGACTTGCTATGGATCAGTGCAACTTCTCCTATGTAAATGAAACTTGCAGAACAACCAACCACCATATGCAATAAGGTGTGACCTTGATCCACATAAGACATCAGTTAAAGAAATCCTGTAAAAAAAAAAAATAGATATGGATACTGGTTATGGTTGATTTGAGTAGTGCCAGGTGCATAGGTTAGGTGCTGGGATCAAACCAACTTTTTTTGTATAAGCAAGTTAGCTTACCATTCCCAACTGGCCCTGCCCTAGCTGTTTATACTCTTTACTCCCATGCCATTCCTTTTGGCTGCTGGAGTAATGAAGGATAACTTCACTTCCTTTCTTTATGTAGCGCTGATTGACTTGGTTCCTTTATTCATTGCATGATAAGTATCTGTGCACCCGAGGAAACTTGTTTAAATGTTTGTATAAACTGTTAACAGGTGTATAAGCAATGATTGGAGCTTCCTAACTTTTAAATTACAATTGGATACTGTGTGTCTCTCTTGGCTTATATCATGATGATGTGTTGGGTGCCAGGCCTTAGTATTATCCTATGTTACAGGAGCCCACGGCTAATTATCCAACCAAGGCAAATTACAGCTTACGCAAGGTGCAGGGGAACTGTGAACACATACAGTATATGTGCATAGGTAAATAGGTTTTAAAAGCTTATAGTTAATTTTAAGTAAGTAAATACATTGGGTTATGTAGCTTTTCATTTGTCATTGCTTGCTTTCCCGTGTTTAAAGAAAAGATTTGTATGTGCTCCCTCTAGTGACTCTCTAGAAACTATCAGGATTCCCAGAATGGCTGTTAACATTATCTGAGTTTTATAGGAAGTTACACACGCAAAATGCTGCAAATTCAAACCCTTGCTGTAGTGAATATTATTACACTATGAATTTTTTTTTATTGAGGAGCAGCAGCTTTCTTAGGTCTTAGTATGAGATGTTTCATTCAGTTTTTTGGTTACTATGACCTGATCCATAAATGTGCAAAAATGTATGTGTGTGTGTGTATATATATATATATATATATATATATATATAATTATAATCTGTTACGCTTTTTAGCCTCCAACTAACTGAGGACAATTCTATACACACACACACGAGATATATATATATATATATATATATATATATACACACACGTCATATGTGTGTGTGTGTAGAATTATGCTTGGTTAGTTGGAGGACAAAAAGATTAACAGAAGCATCGGGAGGAAAAAGGAACAACTCCATGTAAAAATCAATCATTCTAGAGCATTGCAAACCAACTGCCTGGTCACTATGATTACTACAGTAAAGGACAGGGACTAATATAAGTGATATCTGAATGAACATCATTGGTATATATTGGTGTTTTTTAGCTTAGTTTTCATCTTTGACCAGAGTGCCTCTTTAAACATCATGTAGGATTGAATTTGACATGAGGGTGACTTAGCATGAGGTTCCCACAACACACAACATTCTCTCTTCCAAGTCCGACTTTTTGGTATTTTGTTTGAGTTTTCCCCACTGAGTTGTCTTTTGTTATGCGCCTATCAAGCTGTGCATCTTATAAGGAGCTGCAAGCCATAAAATAATAAAAGTTGCTCATTTTTTATTCCGCAGGTCAAGTCATTTTGCAGTAGGCTTCAATGGGACTTGCTGGCAGGAAGGTCTAGTGCTCCCCACAGTCCCCCGCTGTGTGTAGTCAGAAGTTGAGAAATCATAAAGTTAGATTTATTATTTGTTCAGCATTTGATTTCTCGCAGACTATATGAACTAACACTGAAACATATGAGTGCTGCCTTTTAACTGGGGAATAATGATATTGTATAATTCACTAGCCTGCCGGTAAGGTAGCAGACTCCACTAAATGTTTTTTCAGAGGGCCTGGGAACTGATACACTTTTCACATCACGCAAACCTGGGGATAACCTTGATGCGGTATGAGTTTCTTGGATGGGTTATCGATCCTGTGAAGATGTAAATAAATAACATTGGTTTTAGAATCAAACTAAGTTTTTTCTTATTTTCTATTCTAAAGCTTTTTTCCTATTTAAGCATTTGGTTAACTAGCAAAGTTTGCTAAAGAAGTAAAAGCAACTGATACTTTTAGGAATGTCAGATGCCTGATTCCTCATTGCACGTTATTGTCTCTTCTGTTGGATATTGGTGTCACCATCGTATCTGGTACTGATGTAGGGGCAGGTAGAAAAAAAACACAGCATGCATAAGGGACTGGCATCTGACACTTCTAAGGGTAATAAAAGCTCTGGATCCTTAGCAAGCTTGTTGTTTAGGACAAAGAATTTTGGTGGTGTGGGCAGCAGGATAGGTAAGTTTGGGTCCTCTGGTGTCCTGTAAAGGCTTTAGTTACAAAACAAAAACCCTCCGAATACTTGCCTGTTAAATCCATTGTGGTTTCGCTGGCATTTCAGGGGTGAACCTGCAGAGACGGAACCTTGCCATAACATAGTTCTGTTCATTGCTGTGACTAAGTAACAGAACAACTGGACTGCAACTTATAGGAATCTATTCCAAGACTGAAGTATGTAAAAATGGGGGGTAGGAGGAGGCAATTGTCTTTTTTATAGTTGTAGATTAGAGATGGATAAGTGCACTTAAGTTCTCATTTCTTACTTGTATCAGTAACACAAAAAAATTATTTCAGCAAATAGGTGGGCGGTAGCCAAACAAGTATTTTCAGCAATGGCAACCTACATAATTCTTTCAATACCAGTTTCCTTTTTAATCTCTAAAAATAAATGAATAACCTTGGCCTCTTATTTATTAGAGCTTAATAAGTTTTCGGGCTGTGGGAAGAAACCCAGGAAAACAATGCCCAATTAAAAACAAAATTGAACAAGAACAATTTGGATTTAGAGACATTGGGGGATTTGGTCCAGTATTTGCAGTTTGTCCTGCTTTGGTTGCTTTCTCCTGATGGACCTACCTGCTAACTGAATCCAAGTTGTAGCAAGTGTATAAACATATCTGGTCCACCACTTTGCCACTATACATTGTTTGTATACATTTAGCAAACTAATTGCCATTAAAATTTGCCTTATTCAGTTCTTTGTTTTTTTTAACTATATATTCCAGTATGGAACCCAAACCCTAGTATGGAAGGCCAAAATCCTATCCATTTATCACCGTGCCTATTAGACTACACAAGTAAGATTTCTTTGGGGGCAAAATATTCATGATGAGGCAGTCACTGATTATTTTACTTATTGATGTCAGCCTATAAACAATGTGTACAGTATATTTCTATAATAAAACTTTGTTTTGGACTGGCTTATAAGATGGTTTAGAATATTGCACTGGAGACCTTTTATCACCACATCTTAGCACATAGGTAATGATCTTTTTATTACTGGTTAGTGGTACAGAATTAAATGGAAAAACTTGCCCCATCCGTTAACTAAGCTTTTTCTGCTAATGGACTATTGCTAGGAGTGTAAAACTAGCGGGGAATACTAATGCATCGTGTAATGTAATGGTATTCACTCTCGTGGTCAGAACAGTGAATCACGCTGCTCTGTAATGTGGGGACAGAGCTGAGGTCTTGTCACCAGCACACTGCTCTTTTCTAACAATGGACTTTTGTCTCTAGGTTGCCTTTTAGGTAACTACTGGCACAAGTCAAAGAGAGGTTCAAATTTATTAAAAAAATAGCCAGTGTTTTCTTAAAGGGCCAAAATATAAGCAAATGTATATACCTTATATACTAAGGCATCCTTAGTTTTACATGTTTTAGGAAGTGGAATTGTTTTTTGGCTTTGTATAATCAACACCAGTAACTTTAGGCTGATTAGATGCTTGTTACAATGTTCTTTTATCAATAAGCAAGGTGTACCAAAGTAAATGACAAGCTAATATATAATTCCGAGGATAGTCAGACATGTATTGTAAGGCTGTATCCAACAAGATCATAGAATGTGGGTTTGTATGATGAATAAAAATGATTAAAAGCAGCGTAGGGACAATCGATGGTACTTTTTAGTGGGTACTTTGATTTTCAGGCTTGTGAGAATTTCCCAGCCCTGGTAAAATTCATAACAGACCTTATTAAAGTCTGCTGTTAAAGTTGGAATCTAGCATGGGTTGTATTAAATACAGAGAGGAAGTTGGATAGTGCAGACTGTAGGAAATGGACCCACCTACTCCACCTATGAGGAAATGTCTGAAATCCGGCCACAGCGATAAAGGTATATAGGTAACCTAAGCTGAGTTTTGGTTTTGAGCACTGTTTAGTTTTAGAATGGCACGGCCAGCTCTCGGGTTGATTACACTTTCTGCCTGGAATTGCCCTTTTGAGGGCACGTAGTCATTCACTCTAAAGATAGGATATTATTGAAATCATAGCAGTGTTGCATGTTGATGTAAGGTGAGCATCTAGGGAACTCTGTTCACATGTTAGAACCACCCTTTAGGTTTCCCATTTGCTGTACATATGCAAAAAACCTAAAACATAGCCATCTGAACTGAATACTGGCTCTTTAATTCTGTAATATCAAATCCCCTCTGATATATCCTTCACCCACATCCTAAATTTTTAAACATGAAAAAAATGCTATTTTTTAAAATTTGACAATCCTTTTATCATAATTGGATTATCTTCTCAGTACAGTAATGTAAAAATAAAATAAAAAATGGCAGACAATCTGAGGAGAGCAAGTGCAGATCACATTTTCACCGTGACCTACTGCAATGGGGCAACATCGCTCCCAGTCCTTTCTTCACATTAGCATCACAACGGACCTGCACAGCGTCTCCTATCCCCGCTATTTGCAAGTCAATTCTCTCGAATCTTGCAGCCAGGCAGAGACCTGGCCACCGGCCCTCCAATGACAAGAAGACGCCTCTGTACTATATTGCTTCTCTGTCTGAGCTCTTCCCCCTTTATGGCTGTCTCCAACAATAAATATATTCTAGTCGCTTTTCAGCAGCCTTCGTCAGAGACTACTAAATATTGCGAGGAGGAAAGCAGTGCTGGAATCCCATGTTTATTTAATAATCAGGCCACTTTATTATCTGGCAATGTGGCATTGTTACACGGACATCTCTCTCTGTGATGATAGGCATGTGAGATTCCAGTGTGTAGGCGAGGGGTTCTTCAATGCAAATCTATGCCTATATTCTGGTTTTGAATACTGATAGAGCAATGTGATTCAATCATTTCTTTACATTTTTTTATCTGCTGTAAACTGTATATACACTCTCAATAAAATGATACATGTGTAGGTCATGCAGCATACAGAGGAGGAGTACCATACTGACAAATATTTGCATCAAAATGGGTTTTTTGCCTTCGGGGTTTCAGTTCAGGTACTATTAAAGCTGCACTGAAAGCTCTTGGAGCAGAATAGTCTAATATTGTAGGCACAGTGGAGGGATTGTCGAGCTGGAGGGGTTAACCTATGATTTAGAGGTTAGTGTAGGGGTTATGGGTTTGGTCTGAAGATTACTAATTGGTTGTGATGCAGAAGATAAAACTGTATCTAAATCCAATTTTTTCCAAGAAGGAGCAAAGTTGTTTACATTAGTGACCGTTGTCTTGAATAGAAAAATGTAAAATGTGGGTTGCTAGTGTTTTTGGAAAAAAAAGGGATATTAGTCAACTTGTCTCCTCGATCTTTCTCGAGACAATAAGGAGTTAGGGAAGATCTCCCCAACTGGATGTAGGGTGTGAATAAATTAACCTATTTCCTACAAAGCTCAAACAAAAATCAATTTGCAATCCCACTAAACATTTGTATTGTAATGTCAAAATATGCTTCCTTAGCAAATATGATCTTCAGAATCGTATACAGTCTGCTCCCCAGCCCCTTTTAGCTGGGCGCACCACCCGGCAATTTTCAGTAACCACCCGGCTATTTTTGGATAGGTAATGATGAGTTGGGTCACAGTATTTGGCCTGCCACCCACCTGCAGCTTCATCCCACACAGCTTAAAAATATTTTTTGGTTGAATACTGCTATATTTACCAGTTCTATGCAACACGTTAGAAGAATAATTACTACTTCATATAAGTTTGTATGTTAAAGGCAAACCGCTCCACTCCAGAAATATATGTTGATGACTGTGCAAGACTTAGCGCTTTTTCACAGAGGATGGCTGGCATGCAGTTTACCAACTACCTTAATTCTAGCTAGTTCTTGTGCCAAGTGCCTACCCCCTGAATGAATTAAAGAGTGTTCTCATTCACTCTGGGGGTAAGTATTTGCAACTAGGATTAGCGAGGGTTAGGTTAGCGCTTCCTGAAAGGTTAGGCCAGGCATGTACAGAGCAACCAAACCTCCTGCCAGGTGCAAGGCATTTTTGGAATTATTGAATTTATATTGATGGGTCAACCCATACCAATGCCAGATGGTAAGGCCTTACTACAGAACACAACTCCTTTCAAAGTCCCTTGCACAAAAACAACTTTGTTTTCTAGCATAGCACCTGATTTATTGATCTAAGCTTTTATAACAGTTTTGGACACAGCGCTGAGTAGTGATCGTAAAGAAAAAATTCAAGCTGAAAATGCTAGATACTTGGATTTCTCTGGCATTATTATTTATGCTGACTTGCAAAATGTATTCAAATCAGTGATCAGCTATTGAATACATAGACGATTAGGCATCCAGCATTAGTGAACTGATAATGGCCGTCAACTCTCCCCGTATGAACCCTGCAAAAGGTGTGAAAAAATAATTGTTCTGCTACGTTGTCCACTTGTGATCAAATAAAAATATTTCACTTGCATCACAGAAGCCATTTCCCTCTCCCATGACAACGCAATATATTAACTGCTTGGTTGCTGGTTGTTGCACCATAGGCGGACTATGACACAAATATGGATCTTCGTTTTCTCATTATTTGATCCCCAAACTTGCTGCTGCAAAATAAACACTTTATTTGCCTCTCCTCAGGCTCCTATTTTTCTTTCACGCCACTTTATTCTCTTAAGATCATAGTTTTGATGGCTTCCGCGGTTATTATTTGCAATCCTTTACTCGGTAGAAGACAAGAGCGTCGCACTGTGCCGTGTGACAGGTGGTGGTTAGCAGACGTCACTCACAGTAATTGTCTTCTCGGAGGTGGATGAAAGATTTCTTGCGCTGCGACAAGTGATTGCCGTGTGTGTTTTTTAGGCTTTGTTGGAACTGCAGCGCACTGTAGAAGGCAGAATCACAATTACTGGAGAGATGCAGGATAATTGCCCATACCGTATACTCGGCCTGAGTTTGTAGGCCTTTGTGTTAAAGAGCAAGGAAAGTAACCGTTTGATCTTTGCATTCATTAGTAACTCTGCTACTGACCATAATAACTCACAAAATAGGTTGAGGGTTTATTCTTGGGTGAAAGAGACTCCTTCACTTTGCCACTGCCACTTTGTTACTCTGCTAGAGCCTTCGGGAGTTGGAAAATACCTGGGATTCAAGATTTATATAATATAAGGCATGGCACATTTGGTTATGTAATCAGCATCTTGGCTGCTTATATCATGTAGCTATATGTACCTTAGTAAAAGTTAAAAAAAAAAATTATAATGTCCCCACCCATTAATTCATGTGGCTTACCTTTCCTGGCTGTAGACCATAACAGAAATTTGAGAAATTTTTCAGAAAATCTCTGTTCTGATGAGTTTGCCAGCTTTTGTTTAACAGGTCACAAGCAATAGCAACAGTTTAAAATGGCAGCAAGCAGTTTTTCTTCCACTTCTAGTATCACCAGGTTCATGGCAAGCACTAAAAGTAGAGCAAACTGACAGGCTAGCATCTCATTGTGTCACACCTTATGACCAAAAGTTTTCCAAATGATTGTGTTTCCAGTAAAGGGTGGACACAACCTTGACATCAGTTTGGGATTTTGGCAAAGGCTGTGTTGGCTTCAGCATACCAGTGCACAAATTTGCTGAAGAAATGCTTGGTTTGTTGAGTTTGGTGCCATGTCCGAAATTCAAATTCTTGTTGTAATATCTGTACCTGACCTCAAGAAAAGCTCTCTTTTTGCTGCAGAGTGGGTCAATAATATGATAATGCCCATAGTTTCAAAACAGGAAATCTAACTAGAGTGTTGTCCCCAGTGCGCCTCCCGGCACTTTTCAGTAACCACCTGATTTGTTTTTGGGACATAATACAGGGGATGCCTCCCACCTACATCATCTTCCCACCCAGCTTAACAAATCTTCTGGGGAGAACATTGTAACTAGCTAGATTTCATTCAATCATAGCAGCTTGGCATCACATGTGGGCATTACCACAGCTCCCTGTTTTTAGGACATTATCTATAAAGCCCTTGATGGCTCTTCCAGCCAGGATCTGCCTTCAGTCCACAGAGAAGCCAATGATGCACATTAAGCCAATGATGTTATTAGGTCCAAAATGAAACATATATTAAAAGCAAGTTTTCCTCGATAGTTTTGTTAGCATGTTGGAGGGAGGAAGCACTAAATATTCAATGTCAGCTTAACACAATCATTTTATGGTGTTACCAATTTTTCTCTAAGTTTAAGAAGTACGGCATCACCTGCCTTCCAGCTATTTTGTTGTAGAAATCGCTGGGACTGTCCGTAGCTCTCACCTTGGTTCTATGTAAATATGGCATCTAACAGGAAACTGAGTGTACAGCTAATAGTTTCCTTTCCTTTTATTACACACAGTCATCGGAGCCAAGTTACATTTCCATCAATGTCCTCTGTGAACTTTCACTGTTCAGTTGGGCTCATAACCGCTAATGAGCAAGCTATTTGTTAATCAATTATTTTTAGGAGGTTGTAAAACATATCTTTTACACTACCGTCCTCGGTGATTATTTTTAAGCTTTGTATACATAGCATACAGGCCTGAGAAAAAGATCTTATTAGAGATGCAAAAGCTCAAGCTGGCTACTTAACTTTCCCTGGGATGTGATCCAAAAAAAAAAGCTGCTCCTGATATACAAATTACGGATCTGGAAATGACAATAAATAAGCACCTTGCTATCTTTTATGTGTATCTAAAATAAAATGATGTGTAATTCACTTGTATTCCGTTTAGGATGTAACTGTGAAAAAACTATAATGGTTTATTAACTTTAATAATTTAATGTATTTTTTAAACTGATGCTTTGGAACTTTGTTTCTACCAATTTTATGTGTTTTGCTGTTTAACAATTTATAATTTTCTTTTGCTTTTTTTTTAAATTTATTAAAAAGTACATAAAAAAGTATTTTTTTTACTAGATTAACTTGTTTTCCAAAGAAAAAGCACAACAAAAAACATCATACTGATAATGACTTTGAATGATTTGAATGATTTGTATTTGTTCACAGCAGGCAGGGAGGTGAAGAGATTTGGAATTAGTCTCCCCTTTGACTGTGGTAACAGCTTGAGATGTTGAGCTCTGTAATCAGGCTTTATTCAGTAAATCGTTAGCTTTATGACTACGTACTTTTAGTATGAATTGCGTCAAGGGGCTGTCAGGCTTTCTGACAACATCTTGTTAGTGAGTATTTTCGAATTCTCTGGGAGTAAGCAAGGTCTAAGAAGCTGGTGTTCTTGCCTGGGTGAAAAAATGAAACTAGTGGTGTTTCCCTACTGGAAATAGCTATTTATGTTGTGTTCTCCCCAGCCCCGTTTAGCTGGGCACCCCACCCAGCATTTTTCAGTGGCCGCCTGGATGTTTTTGGGTGGTAATGAAAAGCTGGATCACAATACAAGGGCCACCAGTTGGCTGTTTTTGGGTGGTTATGAAACAATGGTTCACAGTACCAAGGCCAATACCCACCTTCAGCTTCTTCCCACCCAGCTTAAAAAAATTCTGGGTAAAATACTGATTTACTGATCTATACATTTAGCTGCCCTTCCTTATGTCAGCCAGTCATTTTTTTTTCTATTTAAAGAATAACTATACCTTTTTATATATCTAAAATATCAAGCCGCTATGTAAATGTTATCTGTTACCTCGTGCCATTTTTTTGCTGTGCCTTGCAAGCTGTTATTACAGGGCAGGGCAATTTAATCATTGCATTGTGCACAATCAACTTGTCTGCAGACTCCACTGTAATTATAGACAAGAGCAGAGAGCATGAATGATTAAATTAACTACTTGAATCTCAGAAGATATAAATGAGGATTTCTGTGCTGCTTTGCACTCATGTAATCACTAGAGATCACAAACTGCTAGGAGCAAATTCCTTAAATATTTTAGTAAAACCCTGCCAATTCCTAGTTTTTTGTAATTCCAGAAAATATTCAAAGCAAAGTAGGCTCTGGCATATCTAGTTGTCTGTTTTTCTGACACAGTAGCAGTTTAATAACATGAATGGCATGAGTTGATTTGGCAAAAAAATCATCCCTTCAAATCTGTCTCAGCCTCGTTTAATCATTTGCACCTCAAAGTTTTCAGACTAGGAAAGAGAGAGCTGCACTTCGGGTCAATTAGGTGACTGCGGTTCACACATACTGACCATTCTGGCAGATAGAAGGTTGGGGGATCATTAGTATCTGTTGCTGCTCTTTCATTGTCCAGTTACAGGCTGGGGGCGGGGAGGTGGCCTAGTTTTACCCATGAACTGCGACAGACGAAAAGTCGGGTCATCAAACTTGCTTTGCGGTCTTGGCAGTGTAAATATTCAGAATTGAGTGAACAGAAAAAACAGCTGAAGCTGTTACCATATATCCATTTATTCTATGTGTTAAGCAGCTTGCCTGGAGTTCAGCTTTAGGCAATGGAAAAGCAAAATTCTAAAGTACCTCTAAATGAAATAAAGTTCATTCATCCAATTTGTGGGTTATAATTTGCCAGTGTATGAAATTGCACTTTGACAACCAAAGTGTTCTTTTCCTTATATATACGTTCCTAAGTCAGGAGTAAAATCAGGGTATTCTTCTCATAGCTGAAGTAGTTGTGTTTCAAATGCAGCTAAATTGCTCTTTGGCCGGTTTCCAAATTGTGAAGTGCTGCAAATCGGGAAGCTTCCTAAGGTATCATAAAATGTGCCCATGGTGTTCGACACAAGTTTTCATCTTTTCGTAACATAAAATTGGTTTTAACGTTTTTATGCTTTATAGCTACTTGCTGTAATTTTCTTTTTTAGCTTGACTATAGTGTGAAGGATTTAATTTTCCATTGTGATATTTAGGCCATGCTTTTGAATTATGAAATCTATCCTACAGCAACAATACTTGCTATATTTTTTCTTTTCTTTCCTTTTTTTTCCTCTGGCGGTGCAGAGATCTCATGAGCAGAGAAAAGGCTTAGCCAAAGATTAACAGAAACATAAAATGCCCTGCCTGCCAACGATATGTGCAATTTTAATTAATTGCAAAATTCCAGATTATCTGGGTGAGACCTTGTTGTTCTAAAATGTTCTTATTTTTTTGTAATTACTTACTTGAGGTTACAAATGGTAAACCAATGAATTCATTTCTAAAAAAATTTTTTTATTAAACTTGGATAAAAATAGAATTGTACAGTTATAAAGGCAAAAGTTTAATACTATACAACATTCTATGTGGTCTGGTAGTCTATTTTGTGTTCCACAATATTTAGAATAGTTGATGGCGTTCTTCCTTAGGGCTTGTTCACGCATTGTGGAACTACATGGTTAATTGCTTACCGGTGCCTAATTTTAACTACTTGGCACCTTGGAGTGGTCATAGACATTTTTGCATAGTTCTGGATCAGTGTGGCTTTCTTGCAAATGAATCTGAGATGGTGGAGGGGTAAAAGTGGTTGGAGAAAAAGATCGCCTTGAGAATCTGCATGAAGCATCCCAAAAAATGTACCACACCTTTCCCATTCATTGATAACCAAGGCTTTGGGTCAGTTGGGGACTCCTGGAAAAGGGATAAACAAGCCCTTGTATGATTTGTAATTGCTTTTTTCTTATTACACATAGTCACTCGGTCTATTTAATGGCATCAACTTCTTCTCTTTATCACCCCCCAAAAGTAAGGTCCTAAGAATTACCGTGTCCTACTTTTAAAGTGTTTTCATGGCAGCTTTGCCTAAGGACCCTCAGATTTCAGGTGACCTCTGATCCTCCTCCAGCATTGGCATCCAAAGTGTCATATTCAGAGGGCGTAGAATTAAACAAGGGAGACAATTTAAATCTCCTAATAAAGAATACTGCACAATAATACACAAGACTTAATATCCTGGTTCTTTGTTTGTATCTGGTTCTCTTTGACTGGAATGGTTTGCCAAATGTTTCAATAAAGATTTCCTTATAGTAATGAATCAGATATCGACTAATGGAATCAGGTGCACTTTACAGCAATGAGTCAAGTAATTAAGCGCAGTCATTGTTTTATTGACGTGATGAACTTATTTTCTATTTTGTCTGCCTCTCTCCTCTTCCTGCTGTAGTTTCCTATCCGAGAGATCAGCAGTAAATCCAGCCAGTAATGTCATGATTAGACACAAGCGTTTGACCTCTTCAGAGCTGGAGGAGACGGCCGCAGCGCTCGGCTAATGAGAAGAGTTGACTCAAGATGAACAAACTAAATGTTTTCACCTTGAGCTGGTTGTCATATTCAACAGTGACCATGCATGTCACAGACGGGGGCCTGTCAATCTTCATTAACTAATCTTTCTGTACATGTGGAGCACGGGCCCCCAGCACAGTGCTGCCCTAATGACTCCTATCAAGAGGTCACACATTGTCTTAGGAAGCGCAGCTGGCGGGTTCTTTTGGCTGAAGGGAAATCATGTCTGCTGCACCTGTGATTTACATTATCGAAATCTAAAACCGCAACATCTTCCGCAGCTGCAGAGCAAAGATGTATAGGGCCTATAGTATGAGCAGTGCTACGAATGCTAGCAGGAGATGGAATAAAGCCATTATGATTTAAAACCGATAGATCCTAAAATTTGTTGCTGATTTGGATAGATTGAGGGCTTTTTCACTATTGTGCTACGGTGCTAATATTTTAGGACACACTCCAGTGCAAGAAAGAAACACACCTGTGTTGCAATGCATGGTAATGCATTATCATGTGTTGTGTTATGTGTACTCTTGAAAATGGTTAGTACTCTACAAACTGGAATACATTGATTAAATTTGGCTTTAAAACACAAAAACAAACGGAAACAAAAACCAGACACAGAGTTCTCCCCAGCCACTGCACTATTTGTAACCACTCGGCTCTTTTTGGGTGGCTACTGAAGAGTTGGGTCTCAGTACAGGGGCCACCACTCGCCTACAATTTCATCCCACCCGGCTTAAAAAAATTTGTGATTGAACACTGCAGACATATAATAAAATATTGGTGTGAGGTTTTATTTATCACCTCAATAATTATCTGACACCCTAATCCTAGTCTGAGCTTCATTTTTTATGGCTTTGTGACCTGATTTATGAAATATTGAGTTATTGCTGACAATTCCATAAATCACTATTAAAATAACATATAACATAAAGATCTTATCTCATATCAGACTATATCTTCCAGGATCCACATTACTCATAATATATAGGTTCTGCCGGTTTGTGACCCTCTTCAGGTGTCGTTCTGACTAGAGTAGTATTTGATTTATTTATGCAGAAATTTTTTAATATTACCTTTTCACGCATCTTGCCTTTAGGTATAGATGGCAGCTCTTGTTTCTGTCTGTTATTATTGAAAGTACCTACACATCCCTGTGTATACTAATGCAGGATTATACTTTTAATATTGAACATGGAAAATGGGCCATTACGGACATAATAAAGCATTGGTCCATGAATGGCTATTTTTCAAGGCAAGGCAAGTTCTCAAAGCAATCACGTTCCCCCAGCTTACTGCCATCATTTTTTCTCCACGTCCATTAGACACTGGTGTCATCTCAGCCAGCCAACCCTCCACTTGGCCATTCACTAAACACTGTCTGTGTCCCATTTTAACAAATTGTGAATAGAATTTTGGCAGCTATCTGGTAGTGTAGCTGTGCTATGGTGCGGGACCAACTTTTCACATTGATAATGGATTGACGTACCTCAGTAGCAGAATACTACAAAGCTAAGGTAACAACCTCATTAGCCAAAACTGGGCTTTAAGAATGGCTCTGCCTAAGCATATTTCGTTATTGACAAGTCCCAGATTGTGCAATTGTCAAGCAGAATAATAAAGTATGAGATATGTAAAGGTCAAGTGAAGAATACTAAAGTTGGCTGACATCTTCAGGCATAATGCTTCCATGACCTTCAAGTAAAGGCACCCTGACATCTTTGCAAGCTTCATCTTTGTCAAATACATACAATTCTGCAGTTCATTAACTTCTAAGGAGCTGCAAGACTACAAACCATGCCCTCATTCAGCTGTATGTGTCGTAGGATGTCTGAAAACCTCTCGACTTCTGATATATGCAGCGTTCTCTAATATAGTCTGATAGTAGCAAGGTTTTAACACCTTGTCTGGTGTTCTACATAGAATATCAATTCTGTTAGATGACAAAACATAAACTGTGTTTCTTCACTGTTTTCCAACAAACAGCTCTACTTTTCAGCCAGCAAAATAAGAGGCTTGAGGACATAAAAGACTTTTTAGTGCTGTGCCCAAATGCTTATTGATAACATACAGAATCTATTTTTATGAGACACTGAAGGCAGTGCACTGATAAAGTCACACTAAAAACGTCATCCTGGCTGACCTGCAAGATTTGCCTCTGGTGCGTTGTAAAGATATTTCTAATATTGAAACGCAGGCTGTATAAAGAACGGCTGTCACATCCGCACAGCAGTAAACTTTTGACAAAAACACCGTAACACCAAACCTTTATCACAAACGGTAAACCATGTGTTGAAGATCAACTCTAGTCACTTATTCTTACCTATTTCATATTCGCTTTACATATACGAGGGGGTGCTGAGAAGTTTCTGGATTTGCCCAGAAAGAAGAGAGCCAGAGTTATGAAATAAAAGATTTATTCAACATATTCCCCCCTGAGACTGATGCACTTGGTACAGCGTAGTTGCAGCTTTTCTAGACTGTTCAAATAAAAGTCCTTTGGTTGGGCCGCAAACCATCTCTCAGCAGCATCTTTGACGTCAGAAATGTCCTCAAAACGTTGCCCCTTCAGGTGTTTCCTCAAATTCGGGAACAGATATTAGTCCGAAGGGGCCAGGTCAACGTTGGACGTGTGCGCAGGTGCATTGTCCTGCAAAAAAAAAAGGATCCCTTTGGTCAACTTTCCACGGCGTTTCGTCTTATGTGCCTCCTTCAGGTGGTCCAGGAGGTTAGCATAATACTGTACAGTGATACTAGAGCCCTGAAGTAAGTAGTCCACCAACAGAATACTGAATACCTTAATTGCAGGCCATGGTGTGGAGAAACTTTATGGTAAATAACAGGAGGTGGACAGTGAAATAAATGAGCCTGTATAGGTGAGATGGTTTGGGTGTTCAATCATTTAATGGATCATAAAATGGCTGTCCTCATGTGCCAATTGTGTAAGCCTACATTATGCCATTTTGCAAAATGGCTGCCTCCTTATTAAGTAGTGTAATTTCCTTTGTGAACCATTTAGCTGTATTGCTGTAAATTTTGCAAATGCTATCCATAAAATGGCCATCCTTATGCTTTATAATAGAAAGTGCTTAGAAGATGGACTCAGAAGATGGCTGTTTATATGAGGATGCATCCTTTGTGAGTTATTAGTCTCATAAACTTTAAGTTCAGCCCACATAATGATGCCAAGCACAGTATGTGGTTGACAGGTCCTCTTAAAACACAGGAGAACCAGTTGCATCTAAACCACATTTAATGAATAACGAAGCTTTTTAAAGTGGTAATAAATCCCGTGACTCACAGTCTTCCCCCTTCTCCTTCCGCTTGCTTGAAAGTAATAATTATAAGCTTGCAGGATCTATTCCTTTTAGTAAAAGTACATTTTCCAATTTGTTGCATTGTTAATCTCACATAAATATCTATACATAAAGTGAGCATCCATTTTTTATTTGCTTTTTGCTGGGTAATAGATTTAATGTCTGAGGTGCACTTTGCAGCTTCATCCCGGGCTGATGAGTTTATTCTGTAAGTGCCCTGTGATATATTGTGTGACGCTCCCCTAAAAGCAGCCAGCAAGTGTATGCACTGCCTTGTAAAAGACTGGCCTGCTGCAAATTGATTTAAGTAATGTCTTTTGTGCTTCTTGGCAAAGTGGTTTCTGTATCCAGAGGACTGCTAATTATGACAGGCCAGAGGATGGCTTTGTGCGGAAGTCCCTTGTAAGGTTATGGTGAACAATACGTCCTCGTTTTCTCTATTTCAGCGCTTCTTTGCTTGCAAAGCTTTATGTAACACGCATTTAATTAAGTAAAGGGTTGGCTTTCCAGTAAATGATGGTCCGGCCAATCTGTTGCAGGTGAAGAGGAAACTGTATATTGCAATGCAATGGTTTGACATTGAACCTAAAAGCCAAATTCCATGGTGATAGGAAAACTGATACAGCTGTGTGCTTATTTACAGCTGAATTCCAGGCAACCAGCTAAATATGCAGATAAAATGCAAATAAGGTTTAGTTTTAGTCCCTTTGCAAACTTGCATAGACCACATGCTCAACCATACTCCCAATCACTTCCATGCGAGGGTTTGCATGCGATTGCATTTGGGTTGTTGGAAACTTACGGCCTGATACTAACTCAAGTACTTACACAGCTGGTATTAATTAAAATAAAAATGCCAATAATAAATAATGGTGCCTTTTTATCTTTCTAAAGTCCAGCTTCAAAAATAGAAGCTTATTTTTACCTACAGCAAAAATATCTGCCTGATAGCGGTGCTAGGAGCCAATGGGAGTCTGCTGCATGCACATGTGCTGGCTAAAAGGGGAATACTTAGTGTGTGAGTTGTCCATTCAGCAGATTAAGGAATGATTGGCATGTCACCACTTTGTTATTCCTATAAAAGAGGTCTATAGAGATCTAATAGAAATCTCTTTTTTAATTTTGCTCCAAGAATTACAAATCTTTTGATAAATTATTGTTTTTTTCTTATAAATAATAAACGAATAACTGGGTACAAAGAACAAAAAATAAGTGGCTTTTGATTTTGTTGCTAAGTATTAGTGTTTGTGTGAAGCATAAAGAGCTTTCTGCTAGGAACCCTGCATTTTTTCCCTAGTGTGTATTTTTTTTATCAGATCTTTTACTTTATGCATACGGTGATTTATAGTTTTAGGCTGGAATATATTGTAAAGCTGTTTCTGCTAACAAATGTGTATATTGTGCATAAATGCGTATTTCATGTTAAAAGGCAGATCGAAGGGGAATGAAATAAAGGAAATGATATATAGTCTTCTGCAGCTCTTTCTAAGGTCTTACATAGATGGATCCTTCTTTAAATTCCATTCCATACTTTTGGAATTACATTCAATATGGTTTCTCTTATGATTATTCTATTTTTTGTTGTTGATTCTTTTTATGGATAGAGCTCAACTTTACAGTAGGTATGTACAATCTCACTTACCAGCAGCAGTTGTACAGAAGTGCCAGTCCAATGGAATACATATTTATTGGATGGTTGGCTAGGTGCTCCTATTATAAAGTGTTGTAAAATTTAATATATGGTAAACTTTCTTCTTGAATTTTTTTTTTTTTTTTTGAAGGGAGATGTTCTGTAATTAGGAAGAATTAGGATCTTGGTTTTGAGATTTCAATTAAGTCCATGGGGCGTTACAAGAAACATAAGAATTTTGACATGATCAACAAGTATTTTTTCTGCACTTGCACAAGATGCACTTTGTCCAAAAGGAAACAAATACAACCATTACATCCATGGTCCTGCAAGCTGCACTGAATTACTTATTTCTTCTTGGTTTTAGACCAAATTCTCCCCAGCAACCTTTGGACCTGCAAGAATAAAAAAAATGCAACAGAGTGCTGTTACAAAAGAGACCACATAAAGTTGAACTGATTAAATCTGAGTCATAGTATTGTGTGTAAAGCTACGTACACACTTCCAATTATTATCGTTGGAAAATTTTTTTATGGAACTAGAAAAAACACTGGGAGAGGAGAAAAAAGTGTATAAATAATTATGAAGACATGAAACTGTGAGGAAATAAAAAACGGGGCACACTTGGGGGAAAAAACATCAATTTAAAGACGAGAATTTCCATTTCAAAATGTCAGGTATTTTTTGAAATGGAAAGGCAAGTTCATGTTTACCTATTTATTTGACAGAACATCTATGAAAACGTGAGTGTGTTTGTTTTTTTTTGCTCATTTTTCTCTTTTTCACATTAACCTCTGTCTTGCTGGTTTATGATAAAGAAGAACTGGAGACCCCTTTTTGGAACATAACGTTATGGTCTTAATGTCTGGTCTTCTCTCTTCTGCACCATTCCATTGTTTGAGGCTCTCCATTAAAACCATAGTAAGGCAATGTCAGAGCTGAAGACCAATGGGGGTGGTCACTGTTTCCTTATCAAAGATATGATGTTTATGGTGACAGCTTTTTTTTCTTGTATGGACGTAACTGCATAATAAAGGTCTAGAAACCCATGGCCTCACTTCACTGGCCTCATTGTCCTCTCCAGGAACAGTCAGTAATAACTTCACAAACTAATGGTTGCCAAACCTTTCGAAGGTATTGAGGCTATTAATCTCCGTAATGGCCCGGTAGTACAGCAGGGGGGAAACCAAAACCAAAATGTGTTCTTTGCTTATCGGAGAGTTTGGAGACCTAGGGAATGTAGTATTAAAATAATATTTTTAAAAAATTAAATTCCCATTGCAAGCTTTTTTTTTTTTTTTCAGAAGTGCTTTTTTTTGTCTAAATAATTACACAACACTACAGACACACCCCAGGCTCTTGTAAGCTTTCCCTGAATAATATAGGCTGTCTTAGCTGCAAGGGGCAGTTAAATCCAATGCCCATGCTTTTGGAATGTAATCTCCAACAAGCTCAGTTGTCCATACCATGTAGTGTATTGGAACATTTGTCAAGCATGGATATTACTAAGTTAAATACAGAGCTCCTTCTAGTGGTTACTTTATACTCATAATATATTAAATGCATTAAGAAAATATGGAACATTTGAAAATTTGGCTAGTCACTCACTTGTGACAAACAAAACTCAGTTGTAAATAACAAACTACTACTTCCCAAAATATCCTTATTTCTTGGGTGAGTTCCCAAGTCAATAAACTAACTCATCATTTTGCAGGTAAAACAATAAATATGTATATGTTTTTACAATGTATTTGGACTGGAATATTGCTTTAGGTGTAGCAATGTTGTATTTGACTGATGTGTGGTTTCCTCTCCTGCTTTAAGGATCTGATGTCCTTTGTTTTTAAGCAGTGCATAATTCTTTTGATTTGGATCTCTTGGGCATGATTTAAAGGTTAAAGGTAAATATTAGTAATTGTTTTTTTTGCAAGCCATACATTTTTGGTGTAAGACATACCACATGAAAAAGTGTTTGGCCAAGGGTTATCAACACTGCTTAATAATCTGGTTATAATGAACAGTCGTGATGATATCAAGACCTTGACGGCATCATGTGTCTGTGCTGTAGATGTGATTGCCATCTGGGGAAAATCATCATCTCTGAAATGTTAACGGAACACAGGCATAATGAGATTAATTAAGCAAGTGTGCTCTTTGCTTGGATACTCATATAAAGTCATCCTTCCACTTGGGTTATTCTTGGAATGTTTCTTAAGGCCTTTTCTGATTAATTTAAAGGGATGCTATCATCTATCTTTTGTTTTGTTTTTTTGTAGCTTACTTTTTTGTGTAATACAGCCTTTTATGCTAGATTTTTTTTCTATCCAGCAAGACAAGACTTTGATTTCCTTGCTACAGTTACTGGTGTAAGGTGGCTCTCTTTCTTTGCTCATCAATGTAATCCTCCTAAATGATCACCAATGTAAAAGGGCCCATGTTCACTGACCTCTAACATAAGTGGGACCTTCTCTTTCTAAGGCTTCAGTGTAAGATGGGCCAGTGTCCTCTGTCCTCTAATGGAAGGAGTGGCTATATCCACTAACCACCAATGTATGGAGGACTCTTGTCCACTAACCACCCTTTTATTGATGATTTTCAAATATATTCGGTACTCCACTGGATCCCTTTAACAACTCGGAAGGTTACAATCCATTTTCTTCTGAATTCTTGAGGTATTTGTGCCCTACTGGTCTGGAGAGCACTAAATCATTGACTGCTGGCCAGAACTACATAAAAGTGCAATTGTCTTTTATATATTCGTAGTTCTATCAACTGTGATTCTATGGCCTTGATTTATTAAAGTTCTCCAAGGCTGGAGAGAATACACTTTCATCAGTGAAGCTCAGCAATCCAGCAAACCTGGAATGGATTTCCTAAATGCCATTAGCTATTTGTTAGCAAATGTTTTCAATCCTGCACCAGATGCTCTCCAGGTTTGCTGGATCACCCAGCTTCACTGATGAAAGTGTATTTTCCCCAGCCTTGTAGAACTTTAATAAATCAGGGCCCATGAGGATCTATCTTGATGCCAACAAGCAACTTTTATAAACTATAGCAGGATTCTCCCCAGAATTCTCTTTAAGCTGGGTGGAAAAAAGCTGTAGGCAGATGGTGGCCCCTGTATTATGACCATCTTTTCAGTAACCACTCAAAAACAGTCGGGTGATTTACTAAAAAAAAATGCCAGGTGGTGACCATCTAAAAAGGCCTGGGAGAACACTGATATGGAATTGTGTTTTTTGTTGATCGTAATAAAAAGAGTTTAGTAATGTAATTTGCCTACTGTAGTATCCCTGAAGCCTGGTCTCTGGGATTTGTGAAGCTCTCATAAGCTATACAAGAAGCCAGATTGCTCTTGTCTGGTGGTGACAACTATTTTTGATGAACCTCAAGTTTTTTTAAAATAAATAAAAAATTTCAATACCTGTTAGAAGAACCGAAAAAAGGAAATTTATCATTTATTAATTCCTATTTTCTTTTCTTTCTGAAAATTTTTAAAAAAGGACAGACTAAAACTCAGACATAATGTCCAACCCCCAAGAGAAAATATTTATCCTTCACTGCACTCCACGCGCTGAACATTCAATTATCAGCAATCCATATCAGTGATCTGAAAAGTGTGCCAGAGCGTAGCAAAGTTAAAATGACAAGCTAACTAATGCTTTATGTCTTTACGTCTCTCTGTAGATAACGGGGGAAATATCCAGGCTAGGGAAGTATAGATATCGCAATGTTAAGCACCGTGAGTGATCGAAGTAAAATTGTGTTGGCGTAGATTGATTGATATTTTGAGATCCTGGATGGTGTGCTGTGCATACTAATGCTTACTAACAATACATGCTCTATATATCCATAGCTATCTGTATGAGTATATTGCCACAGGAGAAAAACTGAATTATGACATATACAGTATAGGACTGCAATGATTGCATTATTTTCATTATGTTAGTCTATAGCAATTCATCTATATGAAGAAAGATTTAAGGGGTCTCTATTCAAATCTTTATTAAAATTTTAACACAATATTCTAATGATTTTCGCACAGATTTCACAAATTTTAGAAATGCTTACACACCTAGTTAAAAGAATACATTACTCCCCACCCATAGTCTAGGTCAGTGTTTTTTGTCCAGGGTTCCTCCAAAAGCTGCTAGGGGTTTCTTGAGTAATGTGCAATCTGTCCATCTAAAGCTATGTACACGCTTCCAATTATCGTTGGTAAACGAACGACGAACGATCCTGCACGATATCTGCGAACGATCGTATAGCACCGATCCTGTACATACAGATAACGACATGATCGTTCGTAGATATTGTACACACGATAGATGCGATCGTTTGAACGATACAGGAAGTGACGTGCACCACAGGAAGTGAGCGAACGTTCGTTCGTTCCGAACATGCTCAGACCATGGACGATCAATGAACGACCGTACACACGATAGATGGTCAACGATCGTCGTCCAATCCGATCCGCCGGTCCGGTCGTTCATTTCCAACGACTATCCTCGTTCGTCGGCGTCGTTGGTTATTTTTTTTACGAACGATTTTTGCCCAATCGATCGTTCGTTGTTCGTTCGTCGTTCATTTCCAACGATAAAAACTGGAAGTGTGTACGCAGCTTAAGGCCTTTTTCCAGTCACTCTAATGATTTATTTGACTATCTATAAGGGTCTCTACTGGCCAATAATGCAAGGGGCATTCAATTTATTCACCAACAGGCTAGTGTACAATGAACTGGACATATAATTATTATCGGGCGTCAGCTGGCCTTGGTACACCCCCCTCCACTTTGACTATAATTGGACAATGTGAAATTCTATTGGGACCTTGTTTTCAGATTTTAACTTATCCCTTATATAATTAATAAAACTCACAATATGCAGTTAAAGCATGTGGTGGTAAGCTTGCCATAAGAAAAATATAGGCACATATCATAAGTACACAGGTTCGGGTGCAGTTGGAAGACTGGATTGTATTAACATATGAATATATGTGCAGAAGGGTCATAAAGAAGGCTTTGGATTGGAACCAGCAAATATATGTTTATTCCAAAATAACAGGACAATGACAATCTAATATTGTCTTCAGTGGTTTCAACTAATAGCTGTAGTGATCCTTACCCCCCCAAACCCTAAAGTCCATTATTTAACCTTTATGAGTACCTTAAACCATGATGAAAGTGGGAGTTTTTATTCCCCCAAAACATATTACCTAGACTTATAGACTTTAAAGTTTAGGTTTGTATATCTTTGGATACATTTTCAAGCATTGTACTTTTACCAATCTTCTTGAATAAGAGAAATATAGAGACCTGAAACACTGTTAACCTTTTCTGAAAATGTTCGTTGACTAGCTATTTTGCTGACCGAGAACCCTTAATTGTGTTATTTTTACTTTTTACTTAAGAAACATACTTTTTACTAATTGATGTAGCATCACTGCCTCTATTTCTGGCCTATAACTAGACAAAAAGCCAATTAATGAGTCTTGTTTTGTGTAACTGACCTTAGAGGGCAAGATCCATAAACTTTTGTTCTTCCTGCTCGTACCTTGTAATCATTTTCTACGCACAGAATTAAAAAAAAAAAAAAAAAAGTGATTACATCTTACAGATTTTAAAACGAGCTGCATTAGTTAAAATTTAGACATTCAACAGACCGGTAGTTACAGGATGTAAAATTGAAAATCTTTTCCTGCCTTGAAAATAACGTTGCTTTAAATCAAAGGTACATGACATTGATTGCTAATGTTAACATTTATATTCAGGGATTTGGAACGCTGATTGAAGTTGGCCCAAATATACTCTATTACTCATTACCAAGTGGCCATTCTAGAACTGATAACACTTCCTCCAGCACCAGTTACGCTAATCAGCGGCCCCAGCAACTGATGATGAAAAGGGCTGTATTGATTTTCTTGTACTTCTATGCTCAAACCTAAGGAGAATATGACATGCTGGGTCTCAATAATCTAAGTTTTAAATAATCAGGATGTAGGAGCATACTTATGAATTTAGTAATAATTTAGGAAAGTAGTCCAATAAGATTATAGAGAGCCAAAAAAAGAACCTTGTGTTTTTGGTCTCAAAGTTCTCGAAATGCTGTACCAGGTTCCCCTACAGTGCTGTTCATATGGCCAGAAGTCTTGCTGTTTGGTGCCATGCTTTTTAGTTTAAAGGTGGAATAAAGATCTAATATCAGATCCTTCCATTCTTCATTGATGATATGACCAAACACCAAGGCTTTTGTGTATGTGAATAGAACTAGGGGAAAGGTAAAGCAGCATGTTCGAAAAAATGTTTTTACCCTTTTTGCATTTTATTTACCCGTCCCAGCATAGTTTTATGTTCTCATTCAGCCCATTTTAGGAAAAGGTCCGTCATGTAGCAGAATTTACCAAGCACTTTAGGAAACTGGAAGAAGACCTGTCCTACTGATCAAAGCATTTGTAACCT
The DNA here is from genome assembly GCF_032062135.1 of Pyxicephalus adspersus. Classification (NCBI taxonomy): domain Eukaryota; kingdom Metazoa; phylum Chordata; class Amphibia; order Anura; family Pyxicephalidae; genus Pyxicephalus; species Pyxicephalus adspersus. The sequence continues at coordinate 59,481,801 of NC_092865.1, read as the reverse complement.
GTAAAGTGAACTTTGTGCTATTCAGATTCCTCATATCTGGTTTGCTCGCCACGATTTTAGTCTTAAAGTTATTTTGTCTGTAGTCCAAGGCAGCGGAGATTTGTTTCTGGTTTTTATCACTGATATACATCATTGTAAAACCTCTGAACATTACATTCAATCCCTAGTTTGTATTCATATTATATAGACAATTTAAAATTGTTGAGATATGTATAAATGAAGAAAAATTAACATAGCCTGATAAGGACAAACAGGGTGCATACCTAAAGGAATGCTGGGGATATTTGATATAATTAGCTCTAATTCGCAGGTGACTTTTTCATGAATGTATAAATATGGGTAAATATGCGTGTGTGTGTGTGTGTGTGTGTGTGTATGTGTATATATATATATATATATATATATATATATATATATATATATATATATATATATATACACACACACGCTCATCACTGATGATGGCTAACAGCTGTGTTTTATATGGTTAGATTTATAAAAGTAGTTGAGTGTGCTTACAATCCATATGCAACTTTCCATATATGTTTAGCTGTACATATGCATTTCAAATTCTCTTTTTAGACATTACCCACTCCACTTAACACACATTATCACAGTCTTCTCATCTGTCTCAATCTTACTTTTTTTAAATCCTTTTCTTGAAAGCCATATATACATCTGCTCTTCCTCCAGCACATCATTCCTAGTATAAGGGGCCCATTGTTAGGAATAGTATACAGACTGTTTGATGATTGCACATGCTGGGAAGTGTCACAGGTTCTTTAATGGTTAGAAATTCTATTTAGCTCTGTAATCCTGTGTGTGCGCATTTCCCTAACAAACCTGTACACCTTCTGTGAAACCTATAATTATTCCAGAGTTTTTCTCCCAGGACCAGAAAAGATTTATTTAGGCAGGAGCAATTTGTTACCAGGAAAACAATGCTTTAAACTAAAATGCAGTGTTTAAGCCATCTACAAAGGACTACTTGTTCAGCAGAAAAATAGCATAAGTAGTATCTTGGGGATGGATTAAACGAGTGCACTGATGTATAAAACATGCACTTGGGAGCAGGCGCAGGACACTGGCAATTTATATATATTCTATGAAATATAAGTGTACATTCCAGGAGATAGATTTACATAACGTGGCTTTCTGTAAAACTAGCTGGATCTCCAAGATATACCGTGTCACATGCTGGGTTAAACAGAATGACATTGGATAATAAAGGGATATTCGAATTGGTTTGTTGGTTTATCTAGTCCTGCCATGACTACTTAAAGATATTTATTCTGCATGAGTTAAGTTCATGTCACTCACCATAACTTTAGGAGACCTAAAATAAAGAAGTGGTGCCTAAACAAAGGCAAATGGTAGCTTGTCCTTAGTATTGCCCATAGTCATCCTTCAGCTAAGCCTTTTCGGACTTACTATGCCTTGTTCTGCTCTTACCCAAGAAACCTGAAAACTAAAGGTTGTAATGTCCATGCAAAAGAGCCAAAGAGGCTTCAAGCACTCTTTTTGGGAGTCCCAAGCAGGGCTCACCCAGAATTTGAGAGCCCCAAGCAGGATACTTCCAGTGACAACAGTTCAAAAAGTATCAAAAAACCTTTGTTTTTGTTTAATTACTAGTGAAATGTATTGCTTTCATACCTAAAGTGGAATTGATGCCTGGCATTGTTTACATTTTTAGATACAGATGGACAATTATATTTAAATGAATTTGCTTCTATGGCAACAGTTCCCTAAATAAAACTGTACAGATCATTTTCCCTTAATCAAACTCTTTGCTTTTAATTAGATGGTAAATTAATTTGGATGCATATGCCAAAACTCTAGTCATTGTTTTTCTTTATATTTTCATTTTAATCGAACTCTACCTTGATTACTTCAGTTTCTTTGGAACAAAAGGTCTACTTCTTTGTTGTCTTTTGTTTAGTTTGTCACCTTCATGTTCGTTGTCTTCATTGGCATCATCATCATCATCTTCACCTTCGCCTTCAAATTGCAAACTTATTATGCTGAGTTTTTCTATAGAACAAAGAGCTCTCGGCTCATTTCCAAACACAGACATGCTCAGAGAAGTATTACAGAATGACATAAATGAAAGTTCAGTAAAGTTTTTACACCATTGTGCATATTCGCAATAGTCTTTGGCAGACCTAGTCAAATTTATTCACTGTATATGGATACATTATTAGAAAGGTAGATTGATGCAGTTGGATAAGCAGCCTTTGCAAAACCCTGAACTCTGTCTACTTTTGTGGTTTAAATTGTGTTGAGAAAAAATTAGCACTTGTCATGCAAAGAACCTCTTTGGATATTACAAACCATGAGTATGGTTAGGGTGGCGGTAAGAATATCTATACCTTCTTCCCTGTCCTAGATTTGATCTTTGTGCAGTTCTGTGTGGCTACTGAAGCAGGTCACATCTCCAGTCTAATCAACTTGTATAAACGGACTCCTTTTCAAAGGGTCCATGCACACTTTTATGTACTGCACAAATACTTCTGCACTAGGCTATGTTGATGAAGATGGTTGTAACCGTTTGACTTCACTTGAACCGTTGGTGCACAGACCTAAATTGGATTCTCAGATGCCATCTTTAATAATAATTACCACTCCACAAGCTTTTTTTGCAAACATCATAGCTTTACTGTATTAAATAGACACTTGTGGAACCATGCAGTGATACAAAAAGACAGTGGTGGGATCTGTGGGAAGAGGGGCCAAAGCAGGTTAATACAGTTAGTTGCTATTGGCATACCAGATTACCCAAATATTCCAGGTTCCCAGGGTGCTGTGTAGGAAACTAAAACTAGGGTGCATTCATCTCTAAGTGAGTGTTTATTACAAGTTGACTTGAAGGTTATCAGCCTATCATTGTTATGTCTCTAGACATAAACTCTGGGTACCATATAAAGGCTATCCACCCTGCAAGATTACACTGAACAATTTAAATTACTTTTCATAGTTTTTTGATTAACAAAAAAAGGCTATTTTGTGTTCCAGCTGTGCCATTTTAAAGATGCAGAAAATGTTTGAGGGTAGTAGTGAGTCTGCTACATCAAAACACTTTGACTTGGTTTCCTTTTCCTAAAGTACATGTGCCAACACCGTTAACCCCAGCACCATGTTCAGATCAGGAGTTGGGGGATCCATTAAACATGGAGAAGTATACCAAACTGGTATTTCAATACTCCTGGTAAAACCCATTGATGACATCTTAGATTGACACCAGGTCTGAGATTTAGGAAAGGCAAAAGGCCTTTTTTTTCTACATTTCGACTCAAATTTTATTACCTAAATTTTCAATTTAAACATATACAGTATATAGTCAAATGTGAGGGGATTCCTGTCTGTCTGATCCCGGACTAAAAAAAGCCAGCTTTGTGCCGTTTGCTGACTGTGCTAGTGACTGGACAGGAAAGCAGAGGAAGCCCATGGATTAGGCCCTTCCTGTGCACTCTGCCCTGGTTAGCATATTCGTTGTGGTACACTGACAGCACTGCACAAAGCAATATATTCCTGACTGGCTGACCTTCTGTCTACCACTTTGAATGCTGCTGTTCAGGGAATTCTAGAAATCCAATAAGCTGGCATATTCGGCCGTTAATTTGTGCTTAAACTGCAATGGCTGCATTTTATATTTTAGGATTACCGGTCCTTAAATACGTGAATTACTAAAGCGGCGATAGCTCTCGTATAAAAAATAGTTCACACCAAATCAGGTACTTTGGCTTCCAAATTTTCTAGATCCCATTTTAATTTGGAACATGAGCATGCTGAGCTCTTGCAAGTTTCATTTTTTTTTCAGAGTGGTAAGTTGTAATCCCATGTGAGAGTTGTATGAATGGGGCCTTTCCGCCGAGAGTTGCTTTGGCAGCAGGACGAGGAAAATGATTGCATAGTTAAGGCCATCGCCCGAGGCAGTCACAGTGTTCGGGACAAGTGTTGCATGATAAATTTCCACTGAACGCTGGAACATCTGCAAATGTACAGTATCTTCCGATTTAGTTCTCACATGCTGCTGACTCGGGAAGATTGTACAGGGGGAAATGCACCCTTGAAATAAGTTATTCTTCATTACCTCTGAAAAATGTGAAGATTAACCTGCCATCGTATTTCTTTGTCTGCTTAGCTACGCTAGCATTTTAACCAGCGTAAGTGGGAGCGCTGGGGGCAGCCATTTTGCTTGACATGAAACCTCGGTCAATGTAGCTTGCTGTTAAATGGTATGATCAAACTGTATGAGTTCATCAGTATGGGATGATGAACTTTAAAGTAAATGTGAACTCTAACTGGATGACATTTAGTTTGCTAAAGCACTTTTTTTTTTTTTTGGAAAATGCAGGGTGTTTTTTTGCATAAAAAAATTCTGCCGTCTCTAGTCTATTTGTAGGCACCTCCAGGCTCAAGTGGCAGCTAAATGTCATTGCTTGGGATAGGCTTATTGATGGTGATGGTGCTTGAACATGCCTGTATTATGAGTAATGGCAAGACCGCTTATACTCTTCAGCAGCCATGCATGGGGCAGGTTGACCATGCTGAAGAGCAATTGATGGATGGAGACAGAGTGCTGTCACTCCAAGAGAAAATGTCTGAACCAGGGCCAACACAGCACCGGGGATTATTTTATAAAACACCAGCAGATGTAATAGGACAATGACCTTTGAAATATTATTATGGGATAAATATTAGAGTTTATTAATTTTTTATTATCCAGTGACAACATATTACACAGCCCTTTCCAAAGTCCATAGTCATGTCACTAGCTGTCCCTCATAATGTGACTACCTAAAATCTTTATATGGCTGCCACAATGGACAACACTAGAAACTGGGGGTATCTCACTTCTGGAGAAATTGAATATATAAGAAGCTTGTTTATTTAACTCTGTCTATATGATTTTCCAAGGGATCTATACATTTTCAATTACCAGTAGTAAAATATTACTTGTAGACACATGAGCTCTTTCGTTTAGTCAAGATGACCATAAAAACAGCAGCTCCTGCTGGGAATCTCGGGACTCATTGTCCATCGTGGTTTAAAATGCAGCCATTGCTCGTGATGTTTAAGCAAGCCCTACACAAACATCAGACCCAAGAACAGCCACTTCCTCTGTCAGCGGGAAGCAGTCCAAAACATTTTTTTTTAAACCTTAAACAAAACTGGAGAGACTATTTTTACAGACTTCCATTAAACATTCTCTGGACAACACCCTAGAACAGGAAACCACAATTTCTCCAAGATTTACACAGGATGGAAATAGATAACATTCCTGACGGGCTATGGGTCTAATGAATAAGCGTAGCTTGTCCTGGAGGCTTGCGGCAGAATTATTATCCGCCTCCATTTCCTATCATTTGAAATACAAATTTATGAAGAATAAACAGCGCTGCATAGATGTTTATATTGAAATGAAATATGTATATTATTATATACAACATTTAGAATTCTTGTATTTAGGACTTTAAGGGACCAGAGAACCTTAAACACCAAAAGTTTTGTGAGCTAAAAACATTTCCTAAACCTTTCTGAATCTGGCACCATAGTTTTGTTGTAAAACAGAGAATTGTTACTTTACTGTTCTATATAGCTCCATACTAGGCTGAAGGGGAACTCTAGGTTCCTATTGAGTGAGACTTCCCCCACCTCCTATATTGTAAGCTACTCGGGGCAGGGTTCTCTTCTCCGCCTGTGTCACTGTCCATAACTGTCTGTCATTTGCTACCCCTATTTAATGTACAGCGCTGCATAATATGTTGGCGCTATATAAATCCTGTTTATTAATATTAATAATAATTAATAATAAGTTCTATAGCTATTACCTTTTCTTGCTGGCAATATCTTCCTTCTAATTGCTTAATGCACGATTCTACATCCTGGGCTATACACCGGGAAGTTGAAGGGGATACCTAAAGGGTTCTGTATGGCAGACAACTTGATGACACAAAATAATACTACAAGAGTTTGAACAGCGAGTCCTGAGATTGTGATGAATGTATTATAATGTGTTTTTCATTTACAGGTTTGAAAAGTCCTTATTCTTCATCACAGAAGCTTCTGACCTCCTTCTGATGACCTATAGTTCACCTCCTTTTAAGCGAAATCATGTTGCCTTTGCATTTCTCTTGACTCTATGTGGAGTTAATAAGTTCTGTACAACTAAGAAATCCTTGTTTTCTGTTTTTTATAATTACCACTCAATATTATCAAACTTGACGTTCGGGGTCCTCCTATTACCCATTGGATTTTCTCCAACCCGTGGCTGGTCCTGAAACCAATCGCTGATGTGATAGCATCAGCGTCTCTCTCTGCATCACTTCCTTTGTGCGTGCATGGTGTTGTGGTAACTTCTATTCAAAGGGGTTGGTCCATGATTCATTGCTTTGACAATATTGTTCATAATTCCAAGTTAAATGGTGCTCATGATAAATATTTCTACTTCTTTTATGTTTTAAAAACTGGCTGGGGACCTTTTTGAAGAACAACTTTGAAGTACATTAGGAATACTATAAAAATGGTGTACAAGTTTTTGCCCGGATTTTTCATGCATAAGGCAGGCTTTCCCTTCATGGGTATTTGATATTCTTTTTTTCTCATGATAAATAGAAAATATTTTAGATTAGGACCAGAAAAACAAGAATATGATTTGATATGGAGACTGATATGGAGACAGGGAATGATCCTAGAACACAAGTTTTGTTTTGGGTGCAAAAGGATGTCAGCCTACAAGCCCAGGTGATTGAAATCTGTCCCTGTATATAACCAAATGTAATGAAGAAATTGTAATACATAACAAATAGGTTATAGAAAATGCAAGCATTTAGCTTCAAAGGCTCCAGTATGCCGATACCAGTTCTTCACATCCCTGGGGGAAGAAAAATCTTTTACGGTAAAATAATCTGACATTTTGTACTGCACAGCTAGACATTATTTGAATTTACAGCTTTGCATATGTCCACATCCAGATAAGTCCATTTTTCCTAGTTATCAGGGGGGTTTCATGGTGTGCAGCAAATGCAGCTCTGAGGTTCAAAACCTGGAGCGTGAGCATCAAGCTTCATAATCTGTCATATTATGCAGGCAGGTAACCGCTGATCTGGGTTTATGTTTTGCAAGACGCCTCCTGGCCCCATGGGATTAAGCCTGAAATATATACATCTATCATCTGCATCTAGTTATTTTTATCAAATGCCATCAGAACACCATGCATGCATTAACTGTAATTTTAGGTAATTCCAGAATCCTACGCGGAATCTTCTAGATGGAACTGCAATAAAGGTTTTTAGTTCATGCAATCTCAGTTGTCATCGAGAAAGTTATCAAACGCCAAGGAATATAAATTATACTAATCAATGGTGTAGTGTGGGGGTTGGACAGTATCTGGAATCATTTGTTTAAAATTGTATGTGTAGATATAGAAAAAGTAATTTTGTGCAGGATAATGTATATGGATTAGCATTTTGTTAATGCTTGCCTATCATGTGCAATCACGCTTACATTTTTTCTTACTCCTCTTCATCCTAATGTCCAAATGCAGCAAATTCTGGGACCAATCTCCAGCCAAAATGTCGGGACTGCCAAATGGTACAAAGAAGAGTTTGGGCTCCATTGGGTTTTCTAATGGTATCTTCTTTTGGGAGATTTTATGTCGCTTTGGATTCTTGCAGTACATTGGAAGGTTAGAGGAAGCTTTTGTACATCAAAACTACAGTTTTGTTTGAGTACCTCCATGGGATCCTAAATATCCCAACCTTTCCCAAATATATAAATATAAGTGAAAATGGAATTATACTTAAAACCCCTGCTTCAAGCTTCTACCAGGAACAGATCGTGTGACCATTGGCTCAGTGTGCAGCTCTTATCTATTCACTTTTTTTATGCTATACACACATAGCACATCAGAGGGATGAGTTACATAATTATGTGCTTTACTTTACGACTGTTTTGCCACTAGAAGTTGTTCCTATGTTTCGGCTATGTGGTTGAAGTTGCCTGTCAAATTATAATCTTGGTTTAGGTCTTTTTTTTTTTTTCTTCTTGTATATACATTTGTATATTTATAACCAAGACAAGAAGCACTGCCTCACTGCTCTACTTTATCAAAGATGATTTATCAAAGATCCTGCACAGGAAAATGGCAAGCCATCTATATCTGATCTTACGGTTTTCCTTTAGCTTTCTTCTTTGTGTTGAGTACAATCTAGGGAGTAGCGAGTGCAGCATAAAAAAAAGTTTTAACAATGGCGCCGGTTCGAGGTGTGCCTTTGTTGCTGTTGATACCCATAAGTATTGTGTTTTGCTATTGGCAGTATAATTTTCAGCTCCACGTGAGACAAGCCGTTTTCACAAGATTTATGTGACGACCTAGAGTAGTGTTAATTAATCAGAGATAGGAAGGACTTATGCTTCGCATTCTTAATGAGTTCTACTTTTTAATTGCTGCCTGATTTGTACCAGACGTTATTTGGCTTATTTAGAAACAGAATGCAAGGGCAATGATGTGCAATAACCCATATATCAACCTAGGAGAAATGGCTGTTAATTGGAATTATTTTAAATGATGGCTCCAGCTAAAACTTGAGTTAAGATTTGGCTGGTCTTTAAAAGCCAGGTCACCTACCAAATGGGTGGTGGAATTTTCCTTCATTAGTAATCATTCACTTTTAGTTTGGCTATTAATAAAAGGGTGTCAATATCTCAGTTCCAGACTCCTGAATTATTCATTAAGAAGCCAATGAGGTACAGGTAAGCAGGTTGAGATGTTGGCAATTCACAAGATGAAAAAAGCCTTTCTAAGACTTCTAAAAGTTGAAAACATGCATCAGATATTCTCTTTTGCATTGCAAAGTGATGCTATGCTCCCAGAAACTGAAAACTGTTCTGCAGATCCCCACATTTGCATACATGCACTTGCATTGGTGGTGGCGTATGCTGTTCTTTCTGCAGAGGAGGAAAAGCAACCACACGGTCAGAAGCAGCAAGTATTTTCCTGGAACAGTGCCCCAACCCGACAGCAATGCAGATGCAACTGTGTGCAAATGCTTGCACAATGTGATTCCCAACCACTCCTATACAGTTGAATGAGAACCCTGTTGATCATGCAATGCTGTGGTTTACCACAAATCTGAATAGGAACAAACTGCAACAGGGGGCTAATATTATCAGACATGTGTCAACACAATTAAGATCTGCCCAGGCATCTCGGGCCATAAAGTAGATGCTGACCTTGGATGATTCCTGACCAAAGATAGTAATGTTTTTGGAACGGAAAGCAGATGAAGTCATTGTCAGGGAGAGTAGTGTAATCTCTGTGAGCAGTAATAAATACTCGGAAGTATTACACAATGCTTGGCAATAATCTTGTTAGCTTTGAATGCACTCATATTTGTTCCTTAATTAGTTCCTTTATTTGGTTAGAGCAAAAATAACCCTCACGATTTTGGATCATTTCTGTATGGATAGCTTAACTTTTAATGGGTGTTTAAATATTGATCTTGTTGTCAATTTATGCCCTTAGTTTTCCAAACCAATGTTACGTGTTTGAGTAAATCATTTATGAAACAACTTTAAATTTTCCGGCATGATGTATGTTGCTCTTGGGGTCACCACAACCAGGCAAAGGAATTTCAAAATAGTTAAACCTTGCAGGCTGCCTTTTCCCTACACAACCTGGAAAATGATCAATGATGCAAATTATGTAATCATTTTATTTAGCATTTTTTGACTTATTTTGTAAAAATATAAATTTAAAACATCTGGCTGAATTTGTATGATGTAGGTATTCAATAACAGGCCTCTTGGTGCGCCGTTTGTAAATTGTGTCCAGCAAACTTCATATTGCTTACGTTCATCTACTATAGGTAATATGACAGATTACACTTTGCATAAATATAAATTCCTACAAAGGTTCTTACCATTATTTACTTTTTGGTAAAGCTAAACTCTAGGCATATGGATTCTGGATATGAGATTCACCTATTAGGTCCACTTCTGCAATTTGTGGTAATGAACTTGGGGCTTGTGCACTAGCTTCAGATGAGTTTGAAATGTTTGTGAGATCCTTCAAAATTCATTGATGGGTGCTTTTAAATTCATTCTGACCTGTATTTGATCTGCTTTCAGCAGAGTTTTCCTATTTTCATGGACTTGGATGGGAATACAAAACTTGCTTTAAACAATGAAAAGGCGTACACAATTTGAAAGCCTGTTTTAATAAAATTCTCCACGACTGGAGAACATTCACTATCTTGGGTGAACCTGGGTGATCCAGCAAACCTAGGATAGATTTACTAAAATCATTTCATATTTTTGGCAAATGTTTTCAATGCTGTACCAAATCTATTCTGGGTTTAGTTGTTTTTTGCTCTCTCTCCCATCTCCCTCTACCCCAGCCTAAACTCCTATAGAGGGTTGCAACAGCCTAATACTCAGTAAAATTTGATACAATTCTTGCACTTCAAGAAATACAGTAGACATAGTCTCCTTTCTAAAAATAGGAGCATTATTTTAGATGTGTAAATACTCCAAATATCTATTAAACCAGACAATATAAGCCACCTATTGTATCTTCCTCTGATGGGGAGGCATTCATTCTGCACTGCTCATGCTTTTCTTTTTTCCCGATGTTTTACTCACTTAATGTATCTGCATTAGATCTGCAAGTATCTGCATCCAGATGGTTAAGGTGGCCGAATCACCTTTGTGGGAATATAGAGTATATCGTGATAATCATTAGAACAGAAGAAATTGCTTGGACAGGTAGTAAAATGTCTTCAACATTTCAGAAAAAGTCCAGTAAATATAAGAAAGCACTGCTAGTAATAATCATTTTCAATTTTGTGGGCTTTTTGGATGCAAGTGATCTGTAAATTCATGAAAATCATTCAGTTTTTTTTTTTTCAAGCTCTTGATAAATGTTATTTAAATGTTAACCTCTATTGACAGCACTATTCTATTCCCCCGCTACAGCATTTTTAGTGTATATGAAATATGGAACCTTTTTCTATATATTGGAAAAGAAAAAATATTCTCTTCATTTAAGAAGCGAGAAAAAAATATTCTCTTCATTTAAGAAGCGAGCATGCAATCAGAGAGTGACCTTTAGAGACTGCGTCACATGCTTTCACCGCAGAGTCACATTAACTTCCATTATGTAGCACTTAGACTGGAATTCTCTAATAAGCTTCTACCTTAAACATAAAATCTTATGGACTTATTCTCATGCCAGCGATTCACCTGAATCACTGCTCGTATTTCTCTGTTGGATAAAATAGAACAGTCCCCCTGGGGGCTAGAAGTCTGTCTGAGAAGTCCACATAAAATAAACTATTTTCAGCTTAATCCTTGAAGTTCCCTTCTCAAAAGCAAACTGGTGATTTCAGGGTGATGGTGTGTGACGCTGACGGCTCATCTGTCCATTCCAAGGACAATATTGACTTTTTCAAATTCATTGCTCTCATCTGGCCCTCATTGGAACCCAAATCCCACTTTTGTGCTTTGCTTCATCTTTGCCCATATTTTCATTTTGATGCAGAGATCTTTATATAATAATGATTGTGTTAATGATAACCATGTTTATGTGCATTTTTGTAATGGCCCATTTACACTATTTTTTGTAAATGGTAAATATTTTACCACATATAGGGGTTACATTTCAGCGCTCAACCCAAAAACCAGGGGTCGTATCCTGTATTGTGACCCAACTCATCAGTAACCACCCAAAAACAGCTGCGTGGTTGTTGAAAAATGCCGGGTGCTGTGCCCGGCTAAAAAGGGCTGGGGAAAACACTGCATTTATACATTCTTAAAGAGCTAGCAATGCACAGAAATGCACTAGCTGGCAACTGTAGTAGCAACTACTTTACCAATGCATTTGACCATCATCCTAAATAAATGGCATGGCAATGCATTTCACAAAGAATTGAATGAATGGGCCATTGAAGTCCACCAAATACTCTATATGCCCTTTCTTACTGTATATGTAATCAGTTACCCATTGCAAAGAGTCTGGTATTTTTTTTTTCTTCCCCTGGCTATTTTAGACTTGTGGCTGACCACAACCGGACTCAACCATGTTCCAAATCGCTTCCATTCTACTAAACCAGTTGTGAACCATTTTCTGTGATTGTTGTAAATTGTGGTGTAGTTCCTAAAAGTGACGATTCACTTCTGGCTGTGTGGTTATTTTTCATCCTCTGGAGGAAGAACTCAACTGCCTATCAAAGCAGTTGTCAAAATTGCCATGGCTATCAGCTGTGTTTTCAACCATCAGTCTAAATCTAAAATGAACCTTTTTACTCTGTGCTTTGGTATGAACTAGACAGCAGTAATATTTGTTGTATACTTGCATTAGGCAACATCCCTAACTGTTGTATCAGTACTTCCAGGCTGAATCCTCAATGGTGCCATATCCTCAATATGTGCGGACCACACAGCTGCTGCTGACAGTTCTCTAGGCCAGTCCCTTACTGCTTGTATGTATACATTGTAAATTTCTATTCATTTCTATAGAGAGAACCAGACTTATGGGAGGTTTTGGTGGTGTGGGTGTTAACAAAATACAGGTATCCTTGATAAATGAATTTGTGATCTGCAAGGTTAGAGGGTTCATGTCAATGGGCATTCTAGTGCTCCATTTTCCATTCAACCACATGAAGCTGCTTTCAAAAGGAAAACACAGCACTTGAGTTTGAGTAAAGGACATGTTTGACCTGTTCTGCTTCAGTTCAAACGCACTATAATAGGACTTCTGCATCAAGTGAAACTCAAACCAGGTCAAACACTGTAGCTAAACCACCACGTTTACTGCTCAACTGTAATCAATGGGTGTTTGCTGACTTGTGTTTGACCTGTGTTCCAAGTGCAAGTCAAAAGCATAAAAACATAGAGCCTTAATAATCTCATAGAGTTAGTGGAAACACAAAGCAAACTTGTCAGGTTGGGGATAGCATATTAGCTAATCCCTCGCAAGGAAAACAATTAAAATTGCTTATTGGTGTTTTATAGTTATTTTAGTGGGCTAATTGAAACCATATCCTACTTTTTTCGCTTCCACCTCGAATGTAGACAGGCTTGGATAGACCTGGTTGAAATACTAAGATTATCTGTTTTAGAGCAGCAAAGGTCTTCTGGGTTGTTACTGTAGCCTTTTAAACCATGCAAATATAATTTTGGAAATATTACATGCACTCCACCCCCCAAAACATTTTATATCACACTTCAGTTGTTAATTTAGTATTATGTGATTTATTATATCAAGCGTAATTACTTGATAGTGTTCAAATTTGAAGCATGAAGGTGAATTGCATTATTAGGTTTTATGGTCTTTCTATTGCGGTCTTGTTTAAATTAAGTAGGGAAAAATGGGGCTTGCGGTAACCCATCTGGTAGAACTGAAATGCCTAGATTTATTGTTTGACATTTTTGTCTTCTATCAGGACTGTGTTAGAAAGCATTTAGCTGAGGTAAAGACCACTATGGTTTATGGTTAAGGCATCTTGAGCCATAGAAATACAATCGTTTTTTTTTTTTTTAATCATCAGGCCTCTTTTATGGAAGTGTCTGAAATAAGTAACCAATCTTGTCTCTCTAAATTTCTATTTTAACTGGTTTCTGAAGGTCAGTACAAAGAAATTTTAGACACCTGTGCACTTCCAATTATATGAATGATTTAATAATTCTCTCTAAGACTGGAGAAGGTAGACTATTCCCGGGAGAACCTAGGTGATCATGCAAACCGTGAAAGGTCCAGGATTGTCAACTAATGACTAATGATTTTTAAGAAATCTATTCCAGGTTTGCTGGATCACCCAAGTTCTCCCAGAATAGTCTATCCTCTTCTTCGTCTTGGAGAACTTTAAAAAATTAGGCCCCATGTGTCAACCATTTATGACCCTTTTCTGCCGCTGTGCACAAAGCCATCTCCATAAAAGTGTTGAGAATGATGTGGAGAAACTCAAATGGCCTGCCAGTCTTGACATTTACCTAAATAAACACCACTGGGATGAATTGGAACACCAATTGTGAATCAGGTCTTCTCATCCAACACCAATACCTGACCTCACAAACTCTCTTTGAGCTCAAATTCCCAAAGTCACACCCAGAAGACTGAAGGCTGTAACAGCCACCAATAATGGGGAAAGGAGATTTAATACTAATGTCAAACGTTTTGGAATGATATTAACAAGCTCATAAAGGGTTCGCTCAGGTGTTCACACACCTTGTACCATATAGTTTAAACATTTTTACCATAATATGTGTATTCAGAACAGGTGCTCTTTACCTTTTACTTGTGAAAGTTGTGTATTCTCCATAGGACTACTACAAGTATTCATAATGAGGATAAATTCCTGTTTAATGTTGTCTACTTGCATGTAATTAGTGTCTGTAGCTTGCTCATTGTAAGCAATCAAGGCATAGGATGTTTATAATGAACTTTTTTCCGGCCACTTCAAAGGATGGATGTGCAAAGCAACGATCCTTGTTTTAATATATAACAATATTGGCTGTTTTATTGAAGGCTTCCAGTCCGTTGTAACACTGTCCCAGGGGTCCAGGTTCATCCAACTTCTTCTTCCACATCTATAAACACAGACCCTCTGTAAGTGAATAGGAGTACCTGAATTGTAAAGATGGCAAGTTAATGGCACCATTTACTGAACTGAGACAATAAATGACTAAAGAGACCAATATATTAAAAAATTAAGTATTTATTCCAGTATTTATTTATTCCAAAAGGGAATGTTCATTTTGTATAGGCTGGGATATGTTTTTTTACCATTAGTAGTTGAACTTGATGGACGTATGTCTTTTTTTCAACCT
>NC_092865.1:59441723-59464083 GCF_032062135.1 Pyxicephalus adspersus | reverse complement strand
GACTCTACAACTTGTTGGAAAGAAGCTTATTTCATGACATCTATTCCTCTAAATTGAATTGTAGATTGTCACTTCTCATGATCCAGTGTCTCCTATTCATCAGACTGTTAAAAAATGAATGCTGAGACAGGTAATGAGTGTCTGCGTTAAGTGTATTTGTGATGTTGTTTCTGTCTGGCATTGTTTAGCATGGTAGAATGTGTTAGCATTTTATAAATAAACAATAATCATTAAAATGTAATACACCTGACAAATAGCTTTGCCTGGGGAACGACAGACACCGCCCCACTCGGCACAGTGCAATATCCTGTATGCACCTCGCTGCCGGCTAATGAGCTCATGTCAACTACAAGGCTTTCACAGCCATTTAGTAACTGTGCTCATCTGCTGCTTCTTTCTATAGTTTTCTATCAATTTCTCTAAGTTCTTTGACCCTATTTAGGCTAATTGAGTAATAGATATAGTAGAATATCTTTAGAACCATCATAATTAATATTTCCTTTTGTATTATTATCTTTAATTTAGTAGAGCGAACATGATGCTATGCTGTACAATGTCCATAATTATGTCACTAGCTGTCCATCAATGAAGCACACCATCTAATGACTGTACCATAGTCATATGTCATTACCACAGTCCAAGGCCAAATACCCTACCTGCATATGTTTGGAATGTAGGAGGGAAGCAAAGAATGCCCGGAGGAAAACCATGCAAATATTGGTAGATCATCCAAACCCCATGCAAATAGTGTCCTGGTCAAGATTCGAACTGAGAGTCCCTCCGTTCATCTACATTGACCTGATTTTAGCACGTTGATAGCTGTAGGTTACCACACTGCTGTAATGAATGAGCCAAATAGGGATTTGCATAGTAGGTAGGAAACTCCAGGCCAACCGCATTATACAAAAATGAAATACACAAATTGGAGAAGTTTTAGCAGCTGAAGGGTTTATGTTTTTAACCATCTATATTTAAGATTCACAAAACCCTTCCATGTAGCACAACCTGTAGACCAGCAATGCTTTTGTTGGATAGTTACACCAACTACCGACTTTGCTCTTTTGTTTGGGTTTAAATATGTATTTGTAGAAAAACTAGAAATACATATTCATATTAAAGATTTAAAGTAAGGATAACATAGACTGTTTTCCTCTGTTGGAGCACATTGTACCAGGGGTTTTTATTGCCTTCATCTGGAACAACTATGTCCATAGGGTTTCATACCTGGGATATGTTTACTTCCTAGTGGTTGAATATGGACTTATTTTCAACCTGACTTACTATGTAACTATATATTAGTATTTTAGTTAGTATATGTAGTTTGTGCTCCTAAAAACAATGTAATTTAAGATGTGGTATATTTTTAATGAGCCAATCAACAACCAATCAACAATTATTAATATTATACTGTTTTTATAAGGCGCCAAGATGTTATGCGGCGCTGTAGAATTGTAGGGGTTGCACATGATGGACAGGAGGAGGGGACCCTGCTCAAAATAGCATGCAATCTAAGTTCATAATAGGTCAATGGACTGAAGCTCTTTGCAACCAATTGGCAGCCATAATTAGGTAAAATAAAGCATCTTACTGCAACCGATCAGCAGTCATAGTTTCTTAAAGTGCACTCAAAGTACCATAGCTCATAACAACCAATCCGCTATCATAATAAATTTGATTCTGTCACTGATAACAAGCATATAATATTAAGGCCAAGTACCATAGCTCATCTTAGCAGCCAATCAGCCATCACCCTTATTGAATCCCAATGAATCCCAATTGAGCACCCAATGAATACCCTTCATTGCTCTGTACACATTCATCTATTAAAAAAAAGGTTGCTAAGAGGTACTGCCCAGCCTTTCTCTGCACCATCTCCGTTAATAAGCCTGTAAATACAATATACAATACCTAATCACTCTCCATGACAGGATCCTTAATACCATAAAAGAGATAAATCCGCCCACTGATCGAAGAGAACCTCGACGTGTGATTAAAAGTCAAATTCAATATGTTTGGAAGCTGCTATTCAAGTTTGTGAACATGGCAGTATCCCAGATTTTATTACATTCAGAGTGATAGCTTGATAGGTGACACATCATTATCAACAACTGTTGATGAAGTGCAGAGTGAATGCCCTGAGGAGGCCAGGATAGAAGGTGAAGACTTCTTAATTGGATTAATCTTACATCAGAGTGTTTTAAAGATGTAATAGGAATTATCTCTGCTATCAGTCCACAGATACTCTGTATCAATAAAATAGGATTAAATTCATGCTAGAGTCTCTCTGTCATTTCTTAATTAAAGGACTGGAGTCTAATTTAAAAACGGAGAGCTTGTTCTACAAAGACAAGCTTCTAAAGTCATCACACGGAGTGAGTTAAAAAGACAGGTTTGTGTTTTTTTTTTTTTTTTATTGAGTTGTAGTTTTCACAATGTTTATAGCCCAATTTTTTAGGCATGGGAAATCCCCAAATCCAGCTCTCACCCATTCACTATTTGTTTTTAAATAACCCCTCTTCATCATCTTCCATGGCACGTTTTCCAAAAGTGAAGACTGGTGATTCACTAGTGCATTCCAAGCTTGACATTAATTCTTTACCACTCATTTCATGATTTCATCGCTGAATCCTGATGTGGACCTCACCGCTTGACAGCCAATGGGAGCTGTTCACATCACTTAGACATTACCATGAGCACTCCAAGGCAGCACCACATAAAACCCCAAGGCAGCCCAAATAAAAAAGGCTTTCCACCAGGTGCATGACCCAACCATGGTTTCAGATAAATAAAAGGAACTTTTATTAAACCCTACATTTTAATAGATGGGGTTAGGGAGAAAGTGTAGTAAGTGAGGTTTCCCAAGCATGAGTTAAAACAACTCTTTTGCTAACTTGCAAAGAATAAAATAGATATGTTAAAAAAAACAAAAAAACCTTACATGATACCAGAGCTGCAGTCTCTGTCGGCAATTAAGACTTCCAAAAAAGTCAGCTACCAGGTTCCCCACCATGAGCTGTAGTTCATCCCATCAGCCCTTTCATCCCTACTGTGTCCCTACTAGTTAGGCAGGAGAATGTAGAATGTCCTGCCGAAAGCAGTGTTGGAGCACACAGCCAACAAATCTCTTGATTCCAAGACTTTAAACTCATTAGGGATCCGTAGGTGTTGAAGATTTAATTCAACGTCCACCAGATAGGTCTTCTTCTGCAGGAAACTTTTCCTTTTAATTTTCCAGATTGCAACAGAATCACTTAAACCAATTTTTAAAAATGAACCCTCACTCTGAAACCTAACACTAAACTTCCTTGGTATGTAGTTCATGGTGGGCCTTTTTTTTAGGTCAGATAGTAGGAGTGTCAGGCTGGGAATCTTGTACCATGATGCTCCTTCGAGGATGGTGCAAGAGGCAAAGTTGGCCCTTCTCCTTAAGAGAAAAAAATAGATTTTTTTTTACCCTCACCTTTCCCTAATTGAACTGTAAAGCAATTCTTTAGTTGCCCTAATTCTTTCTTTGTGCAAAGGTAACTGGCTAGCCGAGTAAATTAGAATATAAAGCAGTGATCCAGCTAACAGGATTAGCTTTGCAGTACAGAATCTTTATAACACATGATCTAGACATGCTGTTCTGCACACAGAGGCTAATTATACTCATTCAATTATATTACATTTGTCACACTGTAAAATAATACCGTTTTGACTAATGTGCTTGATTATATTATTTGGCTATGTTGAGGCTTTGTGCTTGTAGATATACATGTTTACTTGGGGTTAATTACATACCACTGATAAAAACTCAGTGTTCATTGATTGATATTATAGATATAATTATATTGTTGTTGCCGTTTTTTATTTAATTTTATTTACTAAATTTTACTAAAATTTACTAAATTTTTGAATTTTTTGATTATAGTTTATTTTAAAATTTATGTAATGCTGCTTGCCCACTTCTTGGGTAACACTGTAGGTGAAAAAACTAAAGATAAACTTAAGAAGTAGTGATGATGTGTCATTTGCTGCGAAATTCTGACAGGTGGCAGTTGATAAAAGTTAGGGCTCATCCCATCCCTTATAGGGAGACCCTAGACACCCTGTGTTCATATTATCTTTTCTGGTGGGTTAATTGATTATGGGTGTGATTTAACCCTGAAGACTTAGGGCATCTTGTGGTGAAATTGAAGTACTGTGGGTGACAGCTAATGTGATCCTTTTGTTCGAACACTGTCCATATTATATAATTTTACTTTTTGTCTTTTTAGTAAAAAAGTTTAGATTCCCTATACCTCAGTGACAAACAGGAAAAAATGTACTCCGTTTTAAACCATTTTTTCCCCTCAAAATGCCATTACAAAAATAATCTTGGTTTATATTCTCACCAGTAGATGGTGCTATGTCCTCATGTAAAGTGTGTAACAAACTCTTGCCTTCAAAGACATGATTTTGTTACACATTTTACATATTGATACAATGCCATCCACTGGTGGCCAACAACCATGCACAAAACATCACTTAAGAGCAATAGACCCATGTACAAAATTCTTTAACCTGTAAAAAGGGAGGAAATTATGAATGCAGTATGAGAACATGTGTTTTTTTTTTCACCTTTAAAAAAAATTAAAATAACAAACCATGGAAGTATTTTTTCAAAATAACATTATTGACAATTCAGTTGCTTACTGCTTTCAATGTTAACAATGGCAGACACTTTTTGTGCCCTAGGTTTATACTCAAGTCAAAACATGTCTTGTGTTTTTATAGGTAAAACTAAGTAGCCTATGTTTATATCCAGAACAGATTATATTTGAGTATATAAGGTCGTGAGGGTGGTATTTTGTGCATATGTGGCCACCTTTTCTTTTTTTAGTAGAGAATTCCTCTTGTGATGCATTGAGATTGGTCAGTGTTACAGGTCCTGTAAGCATTGCTTTCCTCATTACCATACAGAGCCTGGAGGGGGGCACATGTTCAGCATATTGAGCGGTGGACCACATATTATCAGGGATGTAGGAAAAGGTGTTAATTTGTTGCATTTAGTAATTTCACTGGTTTCTCATTTTAAATCCAATAACCTGCATTTTAATTAGACTGGACTTGTGTTTTAATGTGTAAGAAACGTAATCATTGCAGACTTTCAGTCTGGCTTGGAGGCAAATGAACATGTGCATCTCCACATCCACATGCGGAATGGTTAACCTAATTAACATGCACATTTTTTCAATTGTGTGTACAGATAATTTATTTTTCTATCTCAGAATTATCTCCATTCAGTATTTAATCCAAAAATAATATCCGCCACAGGTGAGGTGTGTGCTCCGCTATTGTTCTTACATAATGTACATAACAAGGAAATTGTCATGGTTGCATAGCAGTTTTTTTTATTTCTTTTATGTTTAAATGACATATTGTTTGTATGAAGAGAGAGATCCCCTAAATTATTGTTTCAGGTTTCAAATACTTGAATTAAAATGGTTTTAATCAACCTCCTACTGCCATTTCCCATTTCAATCCCTGAAAGCATTTGATTAGTGGGAGAGCAGTGTTTATAATTAAAAATTGAAATACCTATGTTTTTAGATAATAAAGAACCTCCCCATTGTTTATCATGAAATAGGATTTGCATTTGCTTTGAAGTTAACACTTTCCAACACACTGGTAATGGCAGTCCATAGTGTGAATGACATTTTTGTATTTGTTCATTTTAGCAGATCTGGGAAAAAAATCTTTTTTAAAAATTTTTACCGTTACTTATTAATCTTTTTTAAAACAGATTTTGTTTGCAGCTGTTGTGTCTATTATTGACCTGAATAACAGATACCCCTATCTTATTAAATCCCAGTGATGAAAGATAAAAAAAAATCATTTTAGTTAAAAGTCTGAAACTGTTGTTGAAAAAAATGTCAGTTGTCAAACGAGTGTTTCCTGACCTTTTTAACTTAGAATAATTTTAGGGTCTTCAGGGAACCCCCTATATAATTACTATATCCACAACCTAATATTGTTGACGATTGGTAAGATTGTCACCCTTACAGATAGCCAAAAAGATTATTGTTATCAGTTAAACTCAGGGTCACAAAACAATAATTTCTCAAGGAACTCCGAGCAACATCTGGAGGAACCTTAGGGATCCACAAAACTCCGGTTTAGAAACACTGGGTAAATTGTAAGTGTAAAGGTTCAGGAAAAAAAAAACAACTCACGTTTATTCTATCTAAAGGGTCAGGAAACGCAATTTACCGGTACTCCAATTGGGTAAATTCCTTCTCATCCCTGGATTATAGTTTACTGTGCCGCTGCATGGACAGGCAGGTAGTACAGGCAGTACCACCAGCGGTCCAACCTTGAGGTAGTATGTGTGCTGAAGTGCAGTCTCTTTCATGCATGATTTAGGCACGGGATCTGTCATCTTTGCAAGCTCCCCTCTATATGTTGATATGGGAAAGCAGGCTTGTTATGATATAACTAGGGAATGCTCATGTTCGGGAACAGCGTGAGCTTAATCTGGTAGCACAGCAAATCTTCCTATATGTCTTTTAGCTAATGAGAAGTGTGCAAAGGGAATTCTGTCTCATTCCCTTGACTACCTGAAATCAAAACTTAATGAGTGCTGCTGACATGCTTTATGTTTATTGCTGTATTGCATCACAAATGGCAGCATTACAGCCTGTGTAAATGTGAACAGCTAGGCAAAGCCTGCCATGAGCTCTACCTGTGTATCATGAGAACTACGGAAGGGTGAATCTGCTGATATTTTAGGTAAAACAAAAGCCATTTAAAAAAAAAAAAAAAAAATTCTTCAGTAAAAGGTCCTAAGTTTTGACAGGTGTGCACCTATGTGAAACAAGCCAATATTGTTGAAGTGTAATTCCATATTTTGGCATAACACATTGGCATATGGTCCAATTCATTATTGTCTATATAGTTTTCCTAATTGCCTTTGTCCAAAATGTCACCTGTTTTAAAAAAACACAACTTTCCTTTTCACAGTACATTAGTGCTGGTAGCAGCCATATTCAATAGTCAGGCCATATCCTGTTTAAAATATTGGCTGTACATGTGAGCATTTTTCTACTTACCACTGGTAAGCACCTCTTTCAAGTACAGTCTTTAGCTTCCCCTGTCCACAGTTCCCATGTCAGAATTGATAGATGAAATGACCCATAAATGGAGAAAAGCTCAGTGAGGAGCCATTCGCTCGTTCTGTCCCACTCCCTCTCCATAGAACAGAATAGCACTGTATGCACTGCACTTGTTCATTCATTGGTCTATGGAAATGATAATGAAAGATCATTCCCCGTGACAGTAATCTGATATCTGTACAGGGCTTTTCTGGTTTGTTTACTTATAAATTAGAATCTTATTCCTGCTATCTATTGATTGAAAGAAACACAGTGGGGAGCTGAACACTATAAAAATGATGCTGTAAATATAAATTTGCATACAGGTATGTGTATACTTAATCAGTTGCACTTCAAAATGCCACCACAACTCGGTGACATGATGCAAACCTCAATTTGTGCACAGCATTTCTATGTTCTTTTATTTTTATCTTTGCAGTAAGGCTCCATGACAAAAGCATATTCTGCTTCGGTTATATTATATGTCTTACGTGACTTTTGTAAATTGCTGTTTTTCACATACATCAATTTACTTGTGGTAGTTCTTACTTTTACGTCTTTTTGCTCATATAACTCTAAATCATTTACTTTTATTTCTTGACCCCTTTCTGGGAAATCTTCTTGTATACAATAAATGGCTCCTATATTTAGAGCTTTAAACCCTGTTATTTTCTATATTTCTTTATCTACTTTGGCCTTGACAGAAAGTGGTCACAGAGGCCGAACATTGCAGCGCATTTGCTAGAAAATTATCTAGTATTATGATCATATTATAACGCCTGTCTGATATAGCATTATGTGTACTGTAGCAGGCGGCTTAGGGTTTTCTAAAGAGGACGTCAGGCTAAGTTTGTTATAATACTATAATAATAGGTATTTATTAACTGGATTTTTTATCCAGCCTATGATGTTTGCTTCCTAGGTGTACTTCATTTTGGTAGAAAAAATAAGTTAGTGAATTTAGATGTACGCGGAAGAGTTTGAATGCCCAGGCCAAGTGGTTACTGTTGGCTATGTGATTTTCGGCTTAACCAAACGATCTGAAACATTTTCCAGATAGTATTAAGTTGATTGATAGCTCCAAAACTGCACATACAATATTGCTGTCCTTCACGGTTGGATATAATTGACTGGGCAAACAACAAAGCAAATACCTTCCATCCAGGTTCATCAACATGTCAGCTGATTGAGGAAAAACTAATTGATTATGATCAGAGGAAAAAAGACTTTATTTTCGATTCACTTTCATGGATCTTTATGGGAAGTAAAACAATCTGCCTTTGTGCACCTGCTCTTATCTGAATTTGACAAAAGAATTCAAGTAACTTTGAGCAAACTTAATATTTCCCTAATATAATTTGCGTAATTGCACTTGGGGGGATCTGTGGCCGTGTCTGCTCCCTATATGAAACATTTGCTGATCTACACCCACCCAGGAACCATTCCCAACCTGCTGCATCGTGCAGGAAAATAAATGAGGTTGGTAGTGAAATGCCTGCCAAGATGTTGACAATTTTCTGAAATGATTTCCTCTCTGTGCATCCCAGCTGGATGGCTTCCTTAGTAATATTATGTATTCTAATGCAAATTCAAAATTGGGTGCATGCCTTATTATAGGTTAATTAGTTGTTAATTTGGCTTCTCCGCATTAAAAGTTGCGTTCGGCTGTGGGGACGTGTATTTTTCTTGCAGTGTTTTGTTTACTTCATCTTCATTTTTTTATACTCCTCTGCTAACCTAAAGCAGAACCCCAAACAAAAAAACAAGATAACAATGAATATGGTAACATGAGCTGGTTTAGTTACGGTCTTCATTTCACAGCTGCTTGGCTCCTTGTGCTTCTTCTGCTGTACAGAGGATTGCCATGGGTTGATACCAAGTCATGCTGCTTGCAATAAAAAATAAAAAGCTACATATCAAGAAGTATTTATACATGCAGAGCTGTAATCCTTTGTGTGTTCTATTGTTGCGTACCCTGTTAAGAATTTCTATGAATCTAATGATGAATATGGTAATAGTCTTATTATGCACATAATCATTATTAATTTTCCTGTACAAAACTCCGGTGCATGTACATAAAGCATTGCATGTGAATAGATGTAGATCTTGGATACGTAGAACAGAGTGACCATGCAGTCTCACCTAGAGGCCTTTTTAAAGACCAACCCATTCTAGTGATATATTAATGATATTTACTAATAATGCCAGATGCTGGGGGGGCTTACAAATGATTATTCATGTGTCCCAATTACACGAACTTCCTCAGTTGCACAGATCAACACCCATTTCCTTAAATTAAAGTAGTAATAGTAAATGCTATTAGAAAAAATATTCTGGGTTTATACCTGGATGGCCATAAATCCTCAATACACAATATGTGTGTGGCATGTAAAAAAGTCTTGTTATTATAGACATGAGTTTGTTACACACTTTAAATGGGAACACAGTGCCATCTACTGGTGGCCAACAACCATGCAAGAAAGATAAGTTAAGAGCATATTACCCGTTCGTTATAAGCAACTCAAAAGTACAAAATTATTTAATCCGTAAAAAGAGACCAGTTTTCCGTAAAAAGTTTTGCAGTCTTAAACTATGGGATTTTGTTTGTTTTGTTTTTTTTTTTTACTTTTTTAATAAATGTTTAAAAAAAAAAACACTCACTGAATGTATTTATTCATAATAATTTTATTGACATGTGTAGTGTCATTACTGTTTTAAATGTTGGCATTGATGGCCACATTTTGTGCCCTAGGTTTATGCTCAAAACAGGTTACTTGTACTCTTTGGATAAAATAAGTACCTTGATTTATGTTCATTTCGGTTTATATTTGAATATATATAGCAACTGTTCATCAAGGATTTTCTTACCTATAAAACATATAATACTAATGTATCCACCACATCCAAAACTAAAAAGTTGCAATTACAACTCACTGTATTTAAAAAAAAATTTTTTTTTTATTTAAATGAATTCAGATACAGAATGAATAATCTATTTTGCTTGGAGTTCCACTTTAAATCTTAAGACGCATTTCTAAAACATTTTGGCAATTAGACACACAGCTTGAAAAACCAGAGAAGCCGTAATTGATAGCAGACTCTGAGGATTATATTTATTCAGAGAAGAATTAAATATTAGGTTTGTTATATTTAAGTATCCGGATAAAACATTGTCTCTGTATAATGACCCTGTAAATATATTTTTAATAAGACTCTGCTGGCATATGTTAAGACATCACCCACTGTGGACGCGTTTAGTGATAAAAATACATATACATTTGTTTTTAATGATATCAGTTGGTGCAAATGGAGCCATTAAAGAGGGTGTAGAGATGCAATCTGTCTTTGTATTCTGCAACGATGTAAAAGAAGCGTTGATGTATGTGTTTTCCCTATAAGCAGAACAGTATGAATTCAACTTTTAAGCTTGAGAAGAAAACAAGCCTATTTATATCAGTTGTGGATAAATATAAAACATTATTTCTTGTTCTAATCAGGTTCCAGGTGCTATATTCTAGAGAATAAAATAAACACCTGATTGGTCAGATTGGACTAATACCCAGTTTTCATCAATGTTTTTTTTTTTTATTTGAAATGCTGAACCTCTTACCTTCTTTGCATTTGCTCCCTCTTCCTCATCTCCAGAGGCAATGTCTCTTAGTTCAGCTTTTTTTGTAAAGCCTGCAAACCTTTTCATGGCTGCTTTGGATCAGAACAACGCCTGCTATATTTCCAGGCTGCTAGCACTCCAGCTGTCATCTATCTAGCACTGTGGTCATGTTCCTGCCTCCCTGTCCTCATGGACATCCATGAATATTACAGCCTCAGGCATCATATATGAATGGCCAAAAGGAGAGGTAGGCCAGGGCAATGCCTGCAGCGCTGGGTGCATGGGAGCTGCATGACTAGCGGCCAAGGAAGTACAGTAGGAATTGTGCTGATTGTGGGACATTTTAGGGATGCTAGCTTCAGAGTAAACACTAAAATAAAAGGACAATACTTGTCAAAACATAAGAACAAGAAGCAAATAAGGTGGAAAGCTTCTGCCTGGAGTTCAACTTTATTGCAAAAGTTTACCTTTTGTATGTCCAAATAGTAGTTTCTTTATCCAAGAATTTATCCGGATATCGCTTGGATGTATTTATAGAATTTGTTATATGTACGCAACTCCTGCTTTGCTTTGTATTCTGTCATCATGCTGATACCAAGACTTAGAGACATGTCTGTTAGACCTTGTCTAATAAGATCAAATAGACAGCGTCTCCATACAGGATCCTCGTTCCCCCCCTAAGCTAGTTATGTTCATCTTGTCAACATTTCTGCCTCCATTGCTGCTGTTGACAATACCCAATGTTTTTATATAATGGTAGTGGCAAACAAGTCCCCTCCTCCCCTGTATCAGTGTTTGGGTCTAACTGGCAACCATTAGACCCACTGTGATGTTACCAAAGGAGTGATGTCACAGCTCCCCCTAGTGTTCTACTACAGTCAACCCTATAAGAAGGGCTTTATGGTGAGAGCCCCAAAGCAAGCCCACGTGGTTCTTTCATTATTGTTATTATTGCAATTATATGGCTTTTCCCATCTACTTGTTTTTGGATAAAGGGCCTATGTACTTGTATGAACAGCAGATTAATGCCTCTTAGAAAGTCCAAATACATCCGAACCAGCTATGGAGGAACTTGGGGTTATTTCAGAGGCATTACAGCACAGATAAGTGTGTGCATGTGGGGTTGGAGGTTAATGGGTGAGCCCCAGAATTCAGCTTTAAACAAGTGTTCTGGATTGGCCCCCTTCAGTATTATTGAAACAAGCAGATCAGACTCTTCCATAAAGTTTCATAAAAACCCTTGAAATGAATAAAGTTAACCTAACTGCTTAGAAACTAGAGTT
Source organism: Pyxicephalus adspersus (assembly GCF_032062135.1). Taxonomy (NCBI): domain Eukaryota; kingdom Metazoa; phylum Chordata; class Amphibia; order Anura; family Pyxicephalidae; genus Pyxicephalus; species Pyxicephalus adspersus. The sequence goes on along the minus strand of NC_092865.1, from coordinate 59,452,078 downwards.
TCATTTTGTATCTGAGAGGAAGTGGCTTTGGTAGGAGGGATGAGAAATAAAGACTAGTATAGAACAGAGGGATGTGGGAGGAATGTCTTAAAATAGAACTGCTACTGTGTAAAGATGTACCTTGGAAAAGCGACCTTTTTGACAAATACAATATATCAGAAAAAGTCATAGCTGGTTTGAATTTTTTGGTTAACCTGTTTCAAAATATTTCAGAAATAAAACTAAAAATGATGGTATTTTTTGGAGTAGCATTAATGTGGAGTAGCATGTAATATATTTTATCAGAATATCTTTTATCCACATTTTAAAGCTTGCAAGTGGAGCTCTGGAATCTACTGACTAACAAGATTTTTTGCAGTGTTTTACTTCTATCCTAAGATAATGCAGAATACCTAGGTGTAATTAGAACTCCAGCTGGTAAAGTCCGACTAAGCCTAAAATGAATCAAAGCAAATTTTACAGATGACATATTATGAATATACTCGAATATAAACCAAGGTACTTAAATCATGCTCAAGCATAAACCAAAAGCACAAAATGCTGTCTTTCCTGCTAACATTCAAAACAGTAACCAAAAGAACTGCAAATAAAATGAATGCATGTTAATAGATAATACCAATATTGTGTTATTTTTTATAGGGGCAAAATGTACACAGGCTCATTCTGTATAACTTTTTCCCTCATTTTGTATATGTTAAAGAATTTTTGTATTTTGCGTTAGTTATGGACAGTCACTTGTTCCTTAATGTTTTTTGCATGGTTGTTGGCCATCAGCAGATGGCACTGTGTCCTCATGTAAAATGTGTAACATGCCTATGTTTCCGATGACAAGGGTTCATTGTACATTTTATATGACAACATCACTATCCACTGGTGTGATCTAAATCGAAACCAAGATTGCTTTCCTAATGGCATTTTTTGGAGGGGAAAAAAACTTGGTTTATACTCGAGCATATATTGTAAGTGGAAATTATTATATTACCTTTGGAAATGAATTGTACAAATTCAAAAACCCATTGTGTAGCTGTACACTTACCCATAAAGCCAGGACTTTTTTTGCCTCTTAGTTTCCTTTTAACAGATTTAGGTCCTATATTTGCTAATCCACTTCCTTTGACTACAAGTCCTGCCCTTGCTGGTAAATATAGTCTGGCATCTGTTGTTCTTCCAACTTTGGGTGTGACTTGGTCACATCTGAATAACCTCTCCTACTAGTCAAATACAGTAAATAGCTGTAATGCAGTGTTCAAGCACACTTGGCCCATATTATATACAGCATTTCTGTACAATATACAATATTTCTGTACTTTCATAAAACTCTGTGTTTATTACGTTTTTATGTAAAAATAGATAATATAAATATATATATATGTTTTGGATCAGTACTTCTTGTTTTCTTGTAAAGGGAAAAAGAAATTATCACTTGTACTTTCTTTGGCTATTTTAAATAAATGCCGAGCTTCAAGTCACTGATCAAAAGTCCATATTGATAGTCCAGAGTCTTTGTTGGCCAGTATTAGGACAGAGCTGATCAGTGGAAGACAGATAAGGGCTACTCATCAGTCTCCGACAACAAATACGTTTAAATCTAACGCAGGGCCGGCTCTTCTCCAAGAGCGTTCGCTGCCCACAAACCATCAGGATAGAACAGGTCAACCGCGATGTCATAGGGATTAGTGAAACTAATTAAGATGGCTTCCAGCAGGAAAAGTTTAATGCAGGCTTTTGGTACCTATTGATGGTGCTGTTGAAGAGAAGATACAGCTTGCTATCTCGCCATCTAACTGCTTTGTGAAAGGGTTCATTTCCTTGCCGCACCAAGGCCTGTCAGTGACATCCAGCAAACAGATTTTTAGACCTACAGCTGCGAAAAGGAATTGGCATGGCGTTATATGAGCAATGCAAACTTCTATGCCTGGTTTACCTTCAAGAAAATAACTGATGTGTTGTGTTCTGGCCTGGAATGTTGACAGCTGATGTAAGCAATCTTGGTAAGGGCAATTGAGAAAATATCTTTGCTATGCGTTATGGTTATCGAAAATTGCTACATATCATAACCCCTTTATAATTTTAGGGCTATGACACACTAGCGGCTACATTGCTGGTGACAGCTAACTAGAAACAAGATAGCTAGCATAGGCTAAAGAATTAGATTCTATGGTATCGCTCGCACGCTGGATCAATCTCTAATTTAATCATTAGATTACAGTAGGTACAACATTGCATTATCTTTGTCCCCAGCAGCAACCATTAAATGCACTCAGTTTGCTCGAAAAATAACTTGAAGGTCGATTATTTTCAGCTTTTCTACAGAAAAAAGGGGCTACAGGGGAACTAAAATTGCCAAAGACAAGGTTGTTGGGGGGTAAGATGATAATAATAATTAAAAAAAAAAAAACCTCCCCCTCCTAGGTGCCGGTGAGTTGCTGGTAATGCACCATAATCCTTTAAATCAGAACGAAACCCTTCAGTACCCACTTGCCCTCATTTCGTCATTGGGCACCACCATCTTCTCTTCCTACTTGCCATCTTTGCCCATCTTTATTCACCGAGCTGGGCTGATGTAACTCCCACGCAGGCACAGTTCTTTCGGTTATTTCAGTCCTGTCAAGCACAGAGGAAGCCGGGATTGCCAGGTATCCATTTCTGACAGTTCTTTGGAGCAATCAGGCAGATAAGAAAGCTTATTGCATGAGGATCATCACCTCTCCCTTTCTGCAGTAATACCCTGCCAATTGAACATTTTTAAAAATGGAACCTTAGTTTAACTGAAACAGTGAACCTTTCAGAAACAGATAAAGTAAAACAGAAAGCAACATGTAGACTTGGGCTAGGTTTAGAGCTGTGGCAGGAGCAATCATTCCCTCCTAGCTGATGGCACCTTTGAGGGCGTCAGTAAGTGGTACTGACCCCCATTTTTGGTATAAAAGTATGTCTTTGGGGGGTCTGTCTCACCCAAAAAGAGTTTAATGATCTGGTAAACACATTGCAACCACCATGTTGAACTTTTTTTTCTCTCCAATAGATTTTGAGGACTGCAGGGTTGGAAAGCAAAATTGATGTCTGTTGAGGACTCAGATAACGCAATATTGTGCGTAATCTAGACATCCTTGTTCTAGCACTTTTTAGCCCCAAATTTCTACAATAAAATGATAAGCTTTCAAAGTGAAACATCTATATTTAGTCGACTCCGTATTCAAGACAATGAGATCATTCTTTCTTGCAACATTTGTTCTTTTGGGAGAATTGGTATCGAAAGCTCTGATTAGGCGTCAGAATCTTTTTGTATTGTAATTGTGGCTCTATTGAAAATGATGGCAGTAGGAGACGAGCGATGCACATTCAACCGCCCCGTGTTTGCCAGGATAAATTACACAGTAGATGGTGTGTACAAAGCTGAATTGATTCATGAAACTGCACCTATTATTCAATCAAGGGGTTGTTTAATTGCACTGATTACTGTAGAATATCTGCTTTTCAAAAAAATCAGGTGCAAATTTTCCAGCTCTAGTTTTTTTTTTTTTTTTTTTCGATGACAAAAGCACTTTGTTAAATGGCGCTATTTATATAATCTCTGGTGGCAGAAATCTGTCAGATGGCATGGGAGATGATTGGCTGGTGACGAAAATAAGTCTCTGGGGCCAAATGCTTTCATTTTATGTGGTTTACTGCTGATGTAATGTAGCTTTTTTTTTTACCCTAACTGAATTAAGGGTGAAGAAGCAATTGTAAGTAATTTTATCAGATTGTACAGTTAACCACAGCTAGTTGTTTGATGGTTGGTCTAAAATAAGGTCACTTAGGACATTATGTTTTTTACTTTAAAGCTCAGGTAAACCTTCAGTTTAAATCCGCTAAATGCATTTAAGGTACATCAAAACAAAATCCAAGCAAAGTCTTATATTTTGTTTTATTTCTAAAGCAACCATAGCTTGATTGTCATTCTAACTTTCCTAACCGTTTTACCTATATGGTCTCCTTATATAGAACTGCGCTTGTCTTAGTGAAGTGCATTATGATCATGTGAACCTACCACAAATTCTCAGTAGGTTCCCCTTCTTTTTGTTTCCCTTTCATCACTTTTATATTTAAACATATTTTTCAACATTAAGGAAATATTTTCTTTTGATACACCATAAAGATTAAATACTGTCTTCATACACATAAAAGTAATCCTACATGTTCAGACTTTGTGGTACTACTTAAGTATAATGTTTTTTCACACTGTTGAAATGTAACATTTTGGTAACCTAGCTCTTGTGGCATCATACAAGTGTTATGTAATTTCAGATTTCACACTCTTTTATTATGAATACGTCATTTTGACATATGTATTGTATCATTGACTACTTATACGTCCATTTGTAAACGTTTTATTAATATTATATTTCACCATACAGTTGCTTTGATGAACTCAATGTTTCCCCCGATGAAGCCCACTGGCGAAACGCGTCTGGATTGAGACATTGAACATTTTTCAAACTCGTCACCATTTTTCAGGCAACTGATTGTCTAGTTACAGGCGGACCCTTGTGTTAATTCACTCAGGGGAGCCATACCTTTTGAGGTCTTATTGTTTATTGCACTTTACTACCATTATCTGGTTTTCTACTGCATACATGTTTGTGTGCCAAATACATATTTATAACCTTTGCCATTCAAAACCCCAGTCTTTTTCTTCTTTGATACAACACTAGAGCTCTCCTATAAACCAATGCAACTTGTAAAACATTCAAAACATAAAGTGGGTCAGAGGGCGAGCTTTCAAAAGATTGTGTCATGCTTCTCTAAACGGGCAAGGAGACCCTCTCCTTAAAAAGTACTCTAGAAAATAGGGTTATTTTCTCAACTCTCAATTTCTGAAACTTCACTCACTTCTCTAGTTGGGTGTATTGTGAAACAGTCCATCCTTTAAGCCCTCAACAGGTGCTCTAAAATTATATCTCATTCCCTCCTGTTATCTCTCACTGTGCTATCAGTGATTTAGTATAATGGATTGCTCCACTGTGCTAAACAAAAGTTTAAATATCCATGGCTTGACTACAGGTTCTGAAAATCTTTTACCTTTTAACAAAGATAAACATAGATTCAGGCATCCATCATGGCCATCTTCCACTGGTGCAAGGCAATTAATTTGCACAGTTGAATTCTCTTTTACTTGTGCCTTGTGTTCTTAGTGATACTTTGAGGATGAATTGCTCTGCTGTGACTAAAGCTTTAAAGGTCAGTGAGAGCTTTGTTTTAAGTATATAAATTCCTTGTTAAGAATATGTTCTTGTCTATGTCTTGGCCACAGATTCCAAATGGCTTTTACAGACCCCTGGATAAAAAAAAATAAATAAGACATTCATCATTGCTTTGAGGGCCTCTTTCCACTTGTTCAAGTCAACTATACGGCACACTTGAGTTCTCTTTTATTTGATTTATAAGCCTTACACCTAGGGTTGTGAAGCTGAACCCCATTTCCTGACTCACTAGGCTTGAACTAGTTAGTGACCTTTTAGCTGGCAAATATAAACTTTTTTTTCTTTCGGTGTACCTATGTTGGCTTACATGACTGTTTGTGCTCAGCTTGGTGTAATAAACCACTCTTTTAAATAAAACATTTCTAATAATGTGTTGTTCAAGGTTTCCCCTCAGTCTCCAACGTCTTGAGCCCTCTGAATATTTTAAAAGTGTAATGTCTTAGGTCAAAGCATTAGCTGGGTTCAGGTTAGCTATGAATTTAGGTGCCTGTTTAAAAAAAGACCAAACCCTTTGACCTGTAATTATCTGCTGTGTATCGTCTGCTGAATGTGTGTGTCTGTCTCAAAGGCTATTACCCTAAACATTCTAGGAACTTGTTACTTTCCTTCACTGCTTTTATTCTCTTCTCTGAAAACTTATGATCTTAAAAAAAATTGTTTCTTTTTTTGGGGGGATTTTCATGTAAGTGTGCCATTTGCAGATGACAGCTATCTGTCTCTAATCATTGTCTTTATTACAATGGAACTTTTAACGCCTCCGTGCAGAATAATTGCTTTGTACCGAACTGGAGACAGACCTGAACACTGGGAAAAAAATTCATCTGACAATGAGTCACAAAATATGTAATATATATATAGAGTTTTAGAGCATATGCATCAAGTTTATAGCTTATTTATAACAATTGCTGCACTTAGATTTGTTTTTATAAAAAGAATTCTGGGATTCAGTCAGCCATTTACTATGTACAAGTTCTTTTAGTCATCCTGTCCAAAAGCACATGTGGGAGTTGGAAGATGGCAGCAATGAATTCCATGAAATTCAAATTTAGGTAGATTGTGTGGCTTTTAAAATGGTTTTGGTGGACAAAGTCACTCATAGGCTTTTATCAAGTGATTGAGGAATCTGACAGTCAATCATGGGTAACCTCTTTTTTTGATGCACAAGCAAACAGTCATTGAAAACCCATTAGCCTAACTCTGTCAGGCTACATGAACAACCCTTTGAGAGAACCATGAAGGCTGCCATTTTTTTTAGCTAATATTTTAGGAAATATGGGCTGCAACTAGAGAATTGTTTTGCTACTATGCAAGTCCAAAAGTTCTAAGCCTAAATAGTTATATGTAGTATGTCACTGACCCAAAAAATACCTAATCCAGTGAACTTACAAGATGTATGGTCTTGTTCCGGATCAGTGACTGCTCAAGTCAGTATGAAAGTTCCCAAATGTATCTTGACAAGAAACTTACTCCGAATCTCTGCTCTCTTCGTTACTTGCTCTTTACTATGCTCACAATATTTACCACTGTGTCAATATGCTGAATCTCCAAACTCTGAATTACATCCCACTGGCCCCTGCCCTCTATCGTGCACACCACAGACCCCTGCCCTCTGTCTCGCACACCACAGACCCCTGCCCTCTGTCTCGCACACCACGGACCTGTGCCCTCTGTCGTGCACACTCTGCCTATTTTACATATTACATTATGATTACTGACCCCTTGGACCCTATGTTACATATTACGTATCCCTGCTCTATGTATATTTTATGTGTTCAAGAAAGTCTGTGAGGCTTATGCCTGTTGCACATTTAATTAATTTAACTTAAGGGTTTGTGGGCTCTGGCATATGTGTGCCGTTGATACAGTGAGTAGGCTCATGTTTTATTTACAAGCCATTTCAAGCTTTTACAACTGTTCTTGCCATTCAGTCATATAATTTGCTGTGACATACATAGCTTTAATACTCTACTCAAGAATGTCTCACATGAAAACTTTTCTTTTACCCCTGCTTGCAGTATTTCCATAATAATGAACTTTCTTGCCTCTAACTTTGATTGAAAGATTCCTGATTATTATTCCTGTAGATTGCTGGGTACTGGCCGGTCGGCTAGTGACAGTATTATTTCCCATCTCCACAGGTAATGAGTTGGATCAACAGAATTGGTCATCTCATCTCTCATCTTACATTAGCACAGCCTGCATGTTTTAGAACCAGTGCTTGCGCTGTCTACTTTGTCATTCTTATTCAATGATCCATTGAAGCAAGTGTGCTGCCGATATTGGTGCTGGAATTAACACACAAATAAATGTCATTAGTGTGCATGTTCTACAGCTCACAGCCAGTTCCTTGAAGGGACAGCATGTCAGAGCCAACTAATGTCCTTGATACGTTTAATGGGTTACAGTGTAGGTGGCTCAGAGCTCCGGGGGAAATAGTCAGACACCCATTGTACAGATGAAGGCACCATATGTACTGATGACCCGAGGCTCTCTCCCTCCCTTCATGTCTTTGTAATAAAAGAGCAATACCAGAGATTTCAGAAAAAACAAAATACAACGTTAGATACATAGAGATTGGTCTGTAAAGGGGTACTAGATTTACAGGGGTACAAGTCTAGGGGTACTAGGGGTACAAGTCTTGTTCGTTCCTAAGTGATGAATCTTATATTAGGTTCAACTGTAAGTTGACTTTCGAGTACATTATTGTCTATTACATTGTCTATTATTAAAAAGGGCCCTTGTCATGCACAGTGGTAGGCCTGTTGGAAGTTGGGGGAAAAGGGTACGTCTACAAACCATCTAATGTTAAGGTGACTATACACTGTTAACATTTTTAGGATTAGGACATCTTTATATTAGTGTTTGATTCAATAAAAATGTGGAATCCAACACATCTATTAAAAACTTTAGCACTCTCTATTTATCATTGTACCCATCAAGCATTGATCAGGAATGCCTGTTTTTTTGTTGAGGAGCCAAGCAGGTAGGTGATAATGGACCATTGACAAATACATAGGTGAGGTGGAGGCTGGCCATAACCATGAACGGGAGTTGTAGTTCTAGCGGCCTGGAAGTACAGCTTCCACTATACTAATCCAGGGTGTGACCAGAGGATTTGTAGGGTTTAGAACAGCATTAAAGGACTTGCATTTAAAAAAAAAAAAAAAGGAACAAACATCAGCTTCAAAAAAGCAAGATTGTTGTACCTGGAACACATTTGTTTGTTTTGCTTTTATTTTTTGCTTTGATTTTATAGCTATTCCAAGGACGGGGCAGATATACACTTCTGCTCTCTTTTAATGACCGCAACTTGCACTAGAATTTGGTTTCTATTTTTTAAACCCGCATTTCAGATTGTCAATTCTTTCATCAATGTTTGTCTCTGAACGGTCCAATTTTTAGTTGAGTTTTGTGTACAAGGAAACTCCACCCTTTGAGGAAGTGGCCATCGAGCCAGTTTGATTAATCACGTCATTTGATATAGTGTTAATCACCTTGCCTGCCAAAAGGAGAATGAATGCTAACAATTAGACAATGTCTGGAATGAATGTCTTGAATTTGTTTTTGTTAGATAGCCAGTCATTTAATAAAAGGGGGTGAGAGAAAACTATTTAACATTCCTTAGTTCTGTTTGTTTTTGGTAAAATTTTTTAAAGAGTCAACTGCTAGATGGAATTAGGTCTTTGTACAATTTTGGGTATAGGATATTGTTTTAATGGGTGGACCTGTCAAAAATCATTAGCACGAATGGATGCTTTTTCTTTCTTTGCTATGATTTACAGCCAATATGCAATTTCCAGTCTCTACACTCCTTAACTGTGAATTGCATTCAGAAACAAAGGCAAGTTGGAAAATACAATATGCTAACAGCAGTCATCCAGGGTTTAAAAGATGTATTTATTCTTGAAAGTAGATCAAAATCCTTAAAACCATTGGAAGTTGAACTATAAATGGTAATCTTCTAACTATTATTGGTAATTGGTAGGATAGTGCCTCCTTCCAGTACTGGCTCATGTCACCAGGGCTGGAGAATTTGTGAAGTATCAGTATTTCAGAGAAACTTTTGACTGGCTAGCTATTCACGTTACTTCCCAAAGTGCTTTTGGCAAAGACCAAATGTCGTTTTGATAAATGTACTCCTTTTTTTTCTTAGTTTCTGATGGATGATCTCATCCTGTCAAAGGAAGGAAAAAAATTGTCCGCTGGCACAAAGCAAAATTACCTGAGTGGCTTTAGTCATGGATTTCCCTTGTATAAACCTAACTATTTAATGCGGACTTAACTTAAAGTGAACCTGTTTGCTTTTAACAGTTGAAAGTCTAGTTTAAGAGCAGAGTTTGAGTTCTTTTACCTGTAACACTAAGCAGAAGGGCAGAGTTCATGGACAAAAGTGTGTCCCTGCTTCTTCATTGTACCTAATTTCTGCAACATAGAATATTGTGTCTCCTTTCTGAATCAGCAAAATTGAGTCAGGCAGAATTTTATGAATCACAAAAGTGCCAGGAAAGAATAAACATCCTTGGTTGGAAAAGGAGCGCATCTGTGTAGTTGATTTGTGTATTAAGAAATATGCCTGGAGTTCATCTTTGAAAATGTACATAATCATGGCATCAACATTTTATTTTGCTTTACTTTATAATCTCTTGCAACTCTTAATAAAATGGCCACACTTTGGCTCTCTCAGCACTAGTTCAGATTATAATAAAAATCTCTTAATTGAGTCCTTCTGGCAGATTTCCTTGTGCTGACCATAGACTGGTCAAGAGGTGAATGACTAGGTAAATGGTTGACATCTTCCATATATTGACTGTTCATCTTCTTACTACCATGTGCATACTGACCAACCCCATTCTTTGCCTGATTGCTATTGTGATTACTTAGTCATTGTTTGATTTATGTGTGTGTGTGTATATATATATATATATATATATATATATATATATGTCTCAAAATAAAATTGTCACACTTTGGCTCTCTCAGCACTAGTTCAGATTATAATAAAAATCTCTTAATTGTCCTTCTGGCAGATTTCCTTGTGCTGACCATAGACTGGTCAAGAGGTGACTGACCAGGTAAATGGTTGACATCTTCCATATATTGACTGTTCAT